>NW_009921311.1:50110-95744 GCF_000696875.1 Nestor notabilis | reverse complement strand
AAAGAGGTAAAATGGTGATAAGAATGAAAACAGCAATAGTAACCTGGGAAATCAAGCAATTGGTGTTGAATAACTGCAATCTGAACAACTGAAGAAAACTCCCGAGCTAAATAGGACTTGCGAGCTGGAATACAGCAACAGAGAGGAACTCAATTTCACAGCAGCCTCCCCCATTTCAGGATATATTTTTGTTCCTCATTTCTAGAATCAATCATTTCAAATGCTTTCATGAAAACTGGTTTTTTTCCTGATTGAAACATTAGACTTTTTATTTCATAAGGTGTTAGTATGTACCAAGATTTCTCCTTCCATACAGGGATTGTGCAAGCCAATCTTTCCACCTCATTCAGAATTATTTGGTATAAAAAAATCTGCTTTGAATCTGATGAGAAACAGAAACAAACAAGAGACTCCCTCCTTCTGGGTTAGTGCCCCAGCTGCAGAAACAGAAGTTTTGTTAAAACCAGTATATCAGCATATTTAGTTGGTAGCAAAGCTCCTCAAATTAAATCCAACCTTAAGACTTCCAACCAAAGTGCTGATCTTTTGGTTCACTCTCATTTTCCTTATCCAGATTGTTGAAAGTAAAAAGGAAGAGATGAAGAATTCACAAATTTTGCAGAATTATATTTTTCAATGGTGACACAAAACAGCTATTGCAGTTGACACTTAACAAAAACATTTATTTAATTTCAAAATTCTTTCAAAATGATACTATGCCACTTTTTTCTTTTGCTGTTTCTAAAATGGTGCAGAAATTTTCCAATAAAAATTCCAGCATTTGCTGTGTGAAAATTCTATGAGGGGAAACTCCTGTTGCTTAAAAAAATACGTATCTTAAGAAATTTCATGTGGAAGTTTTTTTTTGTAAAGACATTCTGGTTCTACTGCCATCTGCATCAAAATCCTTAGAAAATGCAGCCTGAATCCTAAATTACATCATACTGAACTTGTCTAATCTGTGTTCCGAAATTTATTTAATTATACTGTTGCAAATACTTCTGTGCATCATAGAATCATAGAATAGTTAGGGTTGGAAAGAACCTTAAGATCATCTAGTTCCAACCCCCCTGCCATGAGCAGGGACACCACACACTAAACTATGACCATTTAAATAATTTTAAATTTGACTTATATCGATTTATATAAGTTAAGTTCTTCTCAACTCAGGGAAGTCAATACAGGACAGGTTTAATTCACATGATAGCTCCCTGAACAAGAGCTTAATAAAATCAATTTAGCACCCAAGCTTGATTCATCAGTGCAATCTCACAAGTAGCCCAAACCAACATAAGTAGAGGAGTGGCACTATTTTATTGTCTGAAAATATACTAGAAGAAAAAGCCAATAAAAGAGGTTAGGATCCTATAAGATGCAATTGCACAAATGCATCCTATGCTATGGTGCACCCAAAGCCAACCAACTATTTCTATCATCGGGTATCTACCTGGATCTGCTCTTGTGCAGTGACAGGAAAATGCTGTATCTATAATTAGCTCATGATTACAAAGCTTTGTATGACTCTTCTAAAAATAAAAGAGTGAATGGTATTTCAAAATTGCTGAAAATGGTGGTATGAAAGAACCAAAAGAAAGACACGGAACTCCAAAATACTGCCACTCTGAATGTTACACTCTTGCTCGGTTTCTGGTTTATAAACCAAAATAAAATAATCAGGAAAACATAATGCAGTTCAGTAATATACTTTCAAATGACACAATATAAAATAATGCCTGATTCAAAACAACTGCTTTTAAGTTGGTGTGTGAGTCTATGGTCCTGGTTTTCTTGTATAAAATAATGCTGCCATGAGAAGGCGTAAGAGATGCTAAATGCACACATCTTGCACACTGCTTGAATTTGTTCATCACTGACTTCCTTTGGGACAAATGAGATATTGTCAAAATGATGATGATGGTGTAAATATTTTGGCCACTTCAAACATTTTCTGAATGCCAGATAAATTCAGAATAATATTTAGCAGGAGGCTTGCCAGAACCTCAGCTGAAGCCTTCATTATAGCTATTCATATTCCTATAATAAAGTTGCATCAGCAATTCCATTATAAATGCTCTTTCAGAGGGTTTGCTGATTTGGCTGCAAAAAGTATTTTTGGCTGAAGCTTGGCATTTAAGTTGTCTTAGGTATAATTTTTCAAGTTAAACTGTTCAGCTGTTTTCTGCATTAAGATGAAAGAAACAAAGATGTAGCTGGTTTTAATTGTTCTTTTTTTTTTTGTTCTACATTAAAAGGCACCAAGTTTTTTCTTCTGAAGTACAAACTATGTAAGTAAAAGAAAAACCAGACACTACAGACACTCTAGCACATTTTTACACTTAGATACATGCTAATAGATGCATGCTAATTACATGCACTCTGGTTAACTGTGGCACAATCCAGATGTCAGGGATTACTTGAAAGGGAAAACTGTGGATAATCTGGATGTCAAGAATTAAACAACAGGGAAGAAATTCCACAAAGGAATGGTAACACAAAAAAGTCCGACTTTTCACCTTCTCAAGAAAAGGTAACATGGATAAAATCACTAGACTGAGGTCATGTGCTTCTAGAAAATAGAGCGTAATGAGACAATAATTTTGTAAATGTAATTATAAAGGAAAACTTGACAAAGGATTCAGGTTTAATTTAATCACAAAATTAGTAAACTGTCTTAGGAGTTCAACTACTTTGATGGCACTGATCTTTCATAGTGCCTGGAAGACCCACAACCCTTCACAGATGTTTAACTTTCACCCTCATCTTCTTAGGTACAAAAGTACCATGGGTACCATCAGTAGATGATTTTTAAGGATGAGGGCTAAATAGATTCCAGCAGGCTTATCCCAGTTATGAGCTCAAAAGTTGGGAAATGGATTGAAGCCCACAAAATGTTAGAATCCCTATGTCATAACGTATGAGAGAGCATTGAGATTCTTTCTTATAATACCTTCTTTCATTAGGGAAACAGAAGAAAGCTTTACACTGTAAAGACTTTCAAGAATAAAACAGAAATAGTAACTAGCTTCATTACTGTATCCTACAAAGACTGTTTACAATGTTTGTAAACACAGGAACAAGCATGCTCAGGTTTCCCTCTCTGAAATCCAGTGTTTAGTCTTGTGCTGTGGCAGGGTCACCTAAATTAGTACAAGAGAGCCATGTAAAGGACAAAAAGTTGTGGATAAAAGGTTGCACAGTCAGTCTTTGTCTAGAAAAAAACCAGACAGCTTCTTAGAACCTTATCCCATATTGGATGTGGGATATTTTGTTTTCCTAGGATGCTTATTTAGACCAAGATAGAACAATTTGGAAGTATTTATTTCCCTCTGTTGTGTAACCTCTCAAATGGAGGTGGCTCCATTGAGGGTTACTGGTATCTCAATGAGTAGGTGTGATATCTAGCTCACTTGCTAACAATCCTGCATTCCACTAGACTCATGTGACATCTTTACTGGCAGCAGTTAAATCATCCTTCTTTCCTGTGATGGCTGATATGACTGAATGTCTCAGGTGGAGACGTACTTCCCTTTGCCACAATCACAATCTCTAGAGGTCTGCAAGAAATGGGAGAAGCTCTAGTCTACACACTGAAAATGAAAATACATTATATGGTAGTCAAAATGATACCAGCTTCATGCATGATGTATTTGAGCTTGGATATGCTAAGCTTTCAATAAATATAGTTATCATCAACAGAGGGCTTACCACTGGAAAAGAGGGAAAGAAAACTTTTTTACAAAGTGAAATTAATCTGGGTGAAATTCACTTGTACAAAAAATGTCTATTAAAGCCTTGCAATAGCAGAGCATGCACATCTGCTCAGAGGGGACAGCAAACGCTGTAAAGGAATTAGCCTTTATGTTCATTGATAGCAAAGACGTGCATTTGCTAATGCATTCAATTAGTACCACAGATTAGGAGCTTCATTTGCAAATTTTGGACAAACACAGAGCATGTCCATCTCTCCCTACTGTCCTCAAGAAACTGTTTCTTCCCAGTCTGTAGAAGAAGACATTAGGGTAAGAATTACAGCACGTGATTCAACCTTTCTTTTTTAAGATGTATGTTGCAGGGATTGAAGGATTCTGGGAGGAGAGGGAATGTAAGCCACACACACAGACGCACACCCCAAACTCCTAGAAAGTTTATTACAAGATCTAAAGTAGACATAAAGTCCAGAGATATACCAAGCTAGAAAGAGAGATAACTAAAGGCTACCGAAAAATAGATTAGGCACAGATTCTTACCGACCCACACACTTGTCCAATGACCAGGCCAGCTCCAAGGTGCATTGTGAAGAAATGGGGTGGCAGGCACATACATTTTGTGGGGGTCCTTGCGGAGGTAATGTCGACCATAAAAGGAAGCTAGATCCAGCCCTTTCTCGATCTCTCTCGAGCCCTGGGCCTTTTATATGCCAAAAAGTGCCAACTCATCCGGACACAGGGGGAGCCTTGTTGGCTCCTCTTCCTGCGCACATTCGTCCTGACACAGGGGGCCAGTCTGCACCAGGAGAGGCCTTGTTGGCTCTCTGTCATGCACACTCACTCTAGATGATCGGGGTGGTCCACCACGGACCAATTCCGCAGTGTTAGACCCATCTAACACAATGTATTAAATCACTTGGAATTACCCAAAAAAGTAAGCTACTTGACAGATGGCTTTAAAACTCTTCCCTTCAAGGTTCATTACCAAAATATTGTGAGCAGGAGCAGGCTTTTCTTACCTGCCTGTGAAGATGCTGCCAAATATCTTATTTCTGGAAATGCTGACTGTAGATATGACGGTGCTATTCTGTGATACAGAACTTGCAGATACTGCCTTCCTCTTAGCAAATTAGCTAAGGTGAGACTAATTTGAAGTTAGATCTGGGTACAGAATTTCAATACTTTTACATTTCTAAATGTGAATCTGCCTTTCCACAGAGCCTAATGAGCTCAAGACGTTGTCACACAAACAGTAAGTGTAGCACAACCCCACTGGAACCCCTCTGGACTTCCTCTAAGCAAAGGGCAGAACAAGGTACACTTTTATACATGCCCTCAAGTTCTCACAATTCAATCCTCAATTCTGCATTAACAGCAGCAGCAGTTTTTGCCTAAAGACTGATGTAGCAATCATAATGGATGGTAAAATATACTGTCTTTAATTCTATATTTGTATCAGCAGATTAAATATGCTTACAAGAAAAATTGAATTACACATTACTGCTCCAGCCAGCATTCCCCATGTGTGTTTGCTATGGCTGAACACTTTGATTTTTCAGAGAATTTTTTTTTTCACACCACAGGTCTGAAATAAGAGAAATTTAAGATCAGCTGCTTGACTCAAATTTATAATAGACTTCTTGGATAAAGCGGATGACTGTGGGGAAACAAATCAGTTTGAAGTACATGACTGACTTTTTAGCTACATGACTTAGGTAAACTTCTGTATAGGACTGAGCTCTTGTCCTGAAGACCATGAAAGTTACTATGAGCCTTCCTCAGATGAGAGATTATAAGCACTCTCAGACAGCAGAAATTTTTCCTAAGTAAATAAGACAGGACAATGAAAAGCTAAAACTACCTACCTATACATTTATACACTTTTTTGTTATTCATGGCAGTTGTGCTTTATTTGTAAACAGAAGTGTAAATGTATAAATATTGTGGGTGGTAGTACAGAAATGGGTATTTCAATAGAGTTTTAATTGAAAATAATAATTTTTACATGAAATCTAATTTTAAAATTTAATTTACTATATGGCACCCAAGTGCTGCACTATAAACCTTACATAGAAGGCCTAATTTATGAGATTGTGCTTGGAACTCAGAAGTGTCAAAGTTTTCAGGTGTCTTGGGTTCAGCTAGAGCAGTCATTTTTTTCCTTCTTAGTAGCTGGTGCAGTGCTGTGGTTTTGACTTTCAGTCTGGGAACAACGCTGATAACACCCATGTTTTCAGTTGTTGCTAAGTAATGTTTACTCTGACCAAGGACTTTCTCAGTCTCATGCTCTCCCAGGGAGGAGGGAAAGCCAGGAGGAAGCAGAAACAGGACACCTGACCCAAACTAGCCAAAGGGGTATTCCACTATGGCACATCATGCCCAGTATAGAAACGGGGGGGAGTTACCTGGAAGGCCCAGATCGCTGCTCGGGTTGGGCTGGGTGTCAGTCGGCGGATGGTGAGCAATTGTATCCTCTCCCCTTGTTATTTCCCTTATCATTATTATTATTAATGGTAGCAGTAGTGGTTTGTATTATACCTTAGTTACTGGACTGCTCTTATCTCAACCCGTGGGAGTTACATTCCTCTGATTCTCCTCCCCATCCCTCTGGGAGCGGGGGGAGAAAGAAGGGAGGGAGTGAGCGGGCGGCTGCGTGGTTCTGAGTTACCAGCTGGGCTTGAACCACGACATCAGGGAAGACTTTTTTTGCAGTACGTATTTTTTAAATCCTTAAAAAAAGTATCTCTGTAAGAGAGCTGTAAAAGTTGAGATCTTTAAAAAGAATTATTACACTGGCAGTGTTCTCTCTTTCTTTAAATCCTAAAGGCAATGTTTCCTTTCTTTTTTTTATCCAAACAAGTATTGTCACCTTTCTACAGGAAAACAGATATTCATTAAATAATATGATAATGCTATGCAACTCTAAAACAAAGCACACAAAGAAAAAAGCAACATTGTGGAGTAAAAACACAAGGGGGGCAGGGGGTTGTTTTACTCTTTGGAATCAACAAATTTTCAATTTAAAATAAAATGCACAGGCTGGCCACAGACATTTACTATTGCTGCTGACAATAGTAACAACCATGGGGAAAGCACCTTGTAGCATTCTTTGATCCTTTCTCCTGCCAAAAGTAAGTGGGTACTCTTGCAAGGTTCCGTACATCTACTAAGGACTGTCCTGGCCAAACTGGAGTCAAGAGGCGAGGGCAGCTCCTGCCCAACACAGACCCTAGAGTCATCTTCCAAACCCAAATGACAATTTTATCTTGGACATGTGCTCACCTCTGGTAAGGTAAAACAGAAAATTTTCAGCACTCCAAATGAAGGTGCTGCAGCATTTAACACAAAAATTAATTACCATTGCAATAATCAACATTATTTATTTTATCTGGAATGTAACCTTAGTATTCTCTCTAAATTACCTTTTCAAATTGAGTGTATTCATATTTTACTGATAGTGTATGAATGAATTATGGACATCTCCATGATGAATGCTTGTTGGTTTATCAGCTGGCTGACATGGAACAGCTGGGGAGTAGGTACTAAAAAAACCAGCAAACTGCTTTGCAATCTGTCTGGCTGATGAGGTAAATGTTTAAGCTGTCAGCAGAGAAAGAGTTAACAATATCTTCTTTGAGAAAAAACCTATACTTTTAGCCGCTATTAATCCAGTTTAGCAAATAGAAACGAAGAGGAGAAGGACACTGCCCTAAGGATTTATTTGGAGCAGGAAGCTGGTAAACAGAGTAAAGGGGTGGAAAGGCAGGACTTCTGCGTCAAGTGAGTCAGGTTCCACCCCAAGCAGAACAAAGGAAACATTCTGAAAAACTTTCTACATGCGTTAAATTCTGTATTTAAACTCAGCATGTATATTTAAAGTCAAAACTATTGACTTCAAGGTTGGAACTCTTGTTCTCCTTTTCCTATGCCCTTCTTCCAGCTGCATCTATCTACAGATGCAAAATATCAGAACTAATTCATTCTGCTTTTCATCAAGTTTTTCTTTCAGCTCTGTTGACTAGTAACACACAAAGGCAGTACAATTCATTTTGCTTACTAAATATTGCTGCACACAACTCTAAACAGCCACACACAGCTTCAGAGGTTCCTCTTATTGTCATTTTAAGCATAAGACACTATGATATACTATTAATTTCCCAGCCTCTGAAAAAGTATCACCATAACATACAGACAGCCCTGCTGACCCCATAAGCTTACTTAAATAGGCAAATACAACTGAGCATCGATAAGGGTGGAAGAACATAGCCCTTCCTGACAGTGTCAGCATGAGGCAAGTCACAACAAAGTCCAGAGGAAAAGCTCAAAGAATGTGACATTCAAGTTGTTTGCTGGGAAGAATGTGCCCTTGGAAGAACGTGCCCTTGGAAGAACGCATGGGCTCCTGTGTGGGAAAAAGGCTAGTTTTTACAGAAAACATGTAGTTTTCTGTTTTTCATGAAAAGCTGATTTAAAAAAAAAAACCAAAACACATGTGACGGCATAGACTGTTACAGAAAGTCTCTTGCATTTCTGGGTCAGAAGCTCAAGAGCAAACATTGCTCTGGAGTGCTGGGTGAAACTGCTGCTAGACAGAAGGGAGAGAGATTAGTTACAGTGCATTGAATGAGGTACAGGCTGGACAGAGAACCTGACCTACAGAGAATCCCTATTCAGCACTATAATGGCCCAGCTCAATTATAAGATTCTGACTATAACGTTCTGAGTCTAAATAACTGCGGATTTTTCAGGGGGCAAGGGGGGGAAACAAAGCACTTTCTCCAGGAAAAGAGGAAATTATTTTCATTGTATTAAACATTTATAGGCCAAAATCCTCCATTCTTACACCTTATATACAAAAAATATTACATATTTTTTGTAATATGTATAGCTAAGTCAGTACAATGCCACTTTCCCAAGAAAGCTTTTTGTTATGCAAGTGAAATAGCACTGTTGCAGCTTCAAAATCCAACTGCCAGTAACACAAAAGCAGTGCTAGGAAAAGCACAGCTGAGTTGTGGGAATCTTCCCTGCTCCTACATGTCCCAGTAAATACGGAAACTAAAATCATGTATGAATAAAGACCAAATCTCCTCTGCTGTAAGGACCTATCCTTTGCAGTGCTGTGCTAGAAAATTTGATTGTCACTGTTCAGGCAATTGCTTCAGATTTCCTCTTACCTTTCTTGTGACCTGCATTATGATTTGTGTTTGCTTTTATATGAATGGAGGTCATCAGAATATATGGATGAAAATTAAATTGGGAGCTGGCCAATAATTAAGTATTTTCATGTTGTTCTTCCCTTTGGGGACTATAAGACAGAGTGTTACGGACAGGACCTCTAGACTCATTTTTACGTGTAATCTATACCGTGTCTGAATGCTTGTCTGCAAAAGTGGAAAAGCACTTTATTATTCTGTTGCACCACCTAACCCCCAATGTGATGTCAATGGAAGCATCACTAAACTATTCTACTGAAATAGGGATTGTTTTTGTAAAAATAGCATTGCTGGCATCCACGTGTAGAATACAGATGCTTCAAAGACAAAATAATAACAGGAAGCACACAGCTATTCTAGTAGAAAAGTGAAATTTATTAAAGAACTAATTCTTAAATGAACAAAAAGCAGGTTGCTTTTCTGGTTGTTTTAAAAGGATTACTTTTTCCCTCCAACCTTTCTATCTATCAGATAAATCTTCTTTGCTCTTTCACAGTGCCCTGCCCAGAGACACAGGATAATGGGGACTGCACTCAGACACTCCCTGCAGGGACTCCCTCATCCCTCTTCCTTCCAAGGGATTGGAAGGATGGTCAGTGGATCTGCTGCTAATTTAGAAAGATTAACCACTCCTTAAAAGAAGCAGGTGCTAAATCATTTATAAAGAAACAGCCTACACACTTCTCAAGTATGAGCTTTCCTGCTTGTGCTCATCTTCTGGCCCTTGTACTGTATGAAGCAAGGCCTGTACTAGAAGAAATAACAGCCTCTCTGTAGGGCTCCACTGACTAGAATTGGACCAGATATAGCAGTAAGAATACTGGAAGTAACCCACTGGGCACATTTCTCCTTAGTTTTGTGCTAAACCAATAGTGTGTAGAGGATAATGTCTAAAAAAATCTATATATTGTGTAAACCAAAATTATATATATTCAAATTCTAGCTGGAGTGACAGTGTGACTGCCACTGAAGTTTTGCTAACAAATGTCAGCAGCAGCTACAAAAAAAAAAAAAAAAAAAAAAAAATTAAAAAAGAGCTTTAAACCAGTGATGTATGTAAACAAAGAACATAAGGAAAATAAAATGTTAGCATCTAATCTTCAGTAGCCAATTGTCCAGAGGCACTAAACTATCACGCACAAACAGCATCAATGTGTGGCATGCAGTGCTGATGTTCACGTGTTAAACACTATAAGACACTACCAAGAATACAGTTTGTCTTGAAGAAAATACATTTACTCACCCTTCCCCAAACAGTGGACTAAATCCTTCAGAGTCTAGAAACATACAACTTGACTTGTTAGGAAAACATGAGTTCCTTCATAGGAACACATCCTACGAGAGTCACTCCGCCACATCATGAATTTAGTTCCTTGTTACTTGTCTGGCAAAATACGTTTGACCATGGATGTTCTGTTTTTCCCAATAATCACCTGGAGCTCAATACAAGCATTTTAAGCAGAGAATACTCAAGCAACATTTGTGCCATCTGACTTTAAGGGGACTGGTATTAATTTAGTATTTCCTTCCTTACTGGTTTCCTTCATATAGATATATGAAACTAATAAATGCACAGTCTTACCATTTGCTCCTCAGAGACCCAATTTAAGGCCAGGCTTCCACTGCATCGGCTGCTGAACAACATGGCCTAAAAAATCATTAATCCCAGTCATTTCCTGAAGTGCTAAATTCACCATGTCGAGGCTCTGAGTTGATTTTTAATGTATCTGTCCTGCCTTCATGCTGCTAATGCAAATATGAATTACAGCTTCTTGTATGTTTATAATCTTCATCTTAATCCTGCTTATCTCTCAAAAAGCAAATCTGGGAATGTAGGTATGGGATAAAAATTTCCTTAAAAACTCTGCACAACCCCCTGCCTTAACCCCAAGACAATTCTCCTCAAAGGCTTTTGAACAGGAGCCCCGCACAGCAGAGGATGGCATATGTTATTGTGAGAATTGGGCAAGTGACAGATGTTGAAGAAGTTTCTGAACAGCACAACTGGGTCCATAGATAGATACAACTGTATCCGATTAGGTAGACAGCTTCATTCATCTATTTTAACAACAGCCAGGAGGTCTCTAATTGTTTTGCAGATCACTTAGCAATCAGTGATGCTGTTGCCCTTGCGCAGATCATGCTACAGATCAACATTTTCTGGCAAAGTCAAAGCACTCAGTAGATATGATGATACTGAAGTTGTTCTATTAATAGAGCCCAGAAGCAAGAATTGGGGTGGGAAACTTCTTGGACAAGAATTTATTTCTGTCACAAGCAAATATTATTTCTATTGTTGAAGTGAGTCAGACAAACCTAAACTGGAAATAAAATAAATGCCAGCAAAGATATCTTCCCTTCCTTGAACTGACAGTAACTATTACCATATGTTACCTCAGGTAAGCAACATCTCATGTATCACATTTTCTCTTGCAAGTTCCCATGTCAAATTACCACAACCCTTTACAAATTCCTTTTTCACAAAAATGAGCCTATATGTATTCTTGCACCAAATCAGAGGCAAGGTTGGAAAAAGGAGAAGCTGCTGAGCAGCCTAATGAGTGAACAGAAGCGGGAGCCTTAAAACTGAACTGGAATGATCCTGCATGGATCAAAAGCAGAAGGGCTACAGAGGGTAAGACAGCCTGGGTTAAATTTCCCCCTCGTTTTCCCACCCTGTGTCTATCATGGATATTGCTGCTGTGTAACAGCTTTGTTTTAAGAGAGAATCCCCATGCCGTAAGCATTAAAATTCTTTCCTAGAAATACTGGCTTCTCTCTTCCCCACAGAAAAGTAGGTGTGTACAAAACACTCTGGGAATGAAGCGATCAGACCAGTAGCCCACAATAAGTTCATGAAAGTAAGGTATTTGACATTACAGGACTGATACTGTTTCCATTGTTCTGTAATGATATCTAGTTTAGGGCACTGGGTAAGATTTGGTGTCATCAAAGCCAACAGTAGTTTCAGCTCATTACTCAGATGAAATGGGGATTTTTCACAGTATGAAAAATGGCCTCCAATTTCCTGGTTGGAACCAATTGGAGAACCAAACCAAAATCAACCTTAATCCAATTTTTTTTTTTTATTTATTTTTTATTTAAGTGTTATGTTAAATTGTCTAAAATAAGAGGATGGGCTTTTACTGCTCACATGTCTCAAAATGGTTATTATGACTAAAAAAAAGTACCAGCCTAGTATCAACTACTTGTGAGCATCTCAGTAAACAACCCAGTGTCTTGCATTCTTGGTACTATGTGTTTAATCACAAATTCTTCAGTTGTGTGATTCTATTCACTTCACTGGGATTATGACAACTAATGACATGAAACCTACCTTGCGGGAAGATTGTCCTGTCCTTTAGCAAACCTACGGGAGATCAGTGCAGAGATAGGAAAATTCATTTTCAAGGTAACGTGAGGATGTAGGAACACTCTTGGGAACTCTCATCAGACTCCTCAAACACTCTGCATACACATTTAACCTAGAAATACTCTTAACAGAGAATTTACAAAAATAAAAAAAAATCTCATATTTGTAAAACTCTGCTTGATTTTTATTTTTCAACTGTTTCTATCAACTGATCTTAGAAGCTTTAATTTAAAATTTTCTTCATTTTCATGCAACAATTACCGAGTTTAGTTTGGACTCAAACTACAAAGGATTTTATAATTTTAAAGTATCTTATGCATTTTGGCAATGAAATATATTATACTGTGTGATTATACACAGTGCAGATACTTGTGTATTTGCAGACAAAGCCAGCTAGCTATGCTTGTCCATCTTTATTCACCGGAAGTCTATGACATCTAAAATTAGGCACTTAAATTTTAAGTTTGATGTGTACTAAATTGTACTACTTTCTTCTATATTCACTTTCTTTTAAGCACATTAAAAAGCAAGAGAATATAGAAATACAATTTAAGTTCAAGAAACAGTATGAAGTCAGCATAATTTTTTTTCTGCAACTTCTACTTTTTGATGTATACTTTCTACTTTACAGCTTTTTTTCATGGTAAAACATGATTTGGAAGCAATTAAATAGGTAGACAGGCTGTTAATGGAGGCTGGTTTTGTTAGTAAACAAAACACAAAATGAGGTTTTGTCCCAAATATATCCTTAAACATGACCAAAGTGCATTCCTATTAATACTGATTTCTACGGACTTTCATGGATTTGGTCCTGTGTTTCACAGTGTTAACACTCAGGTTTCTCCTGGTGGATACTGGCACATCACATTAGGGTGCATACTGCGTCAGGATGCACATGACTGGTTTAGCTTGAAGAGAGTAAACATATTGCAAGAGTGTAACAGTGACTTTGAACAGTACAGTCACAAAATATTTATCTATTTTTTAATTATAATACCTAAGAAAAGGTAACTGCTTGAGTCACTGTTTATTCTTGCTGGACATACATAACATTTCTCAGGCACCTTATTACGCCTGAGGCTGTTGCACAAGATCAACAACTTGCCAAAGCACCAACCGAACCAGGAGTTTCAGCCCACAAGAACCCTGTTTATTATACACTTGATTAAGTCATTGGACACCCAAACCATTCTATGATTCTATGAGTGTTGGGAACTCAGCCTGAGTTTCAGACAGGACAAAGTAATCTGCTAGGATCGATGTCCACATACTGAGAGTGGGAATGACAGTGTTGCTGTTTCCTCTATGGCAAGAGAAAGATTATGAGAGGGCAATCTGTATTGGAATGTAACATAAAAATTAATAACAGCAAAAAAACACAGGCCCATTCCAAATGCTGGAATGAATCCAACCAGAATTTGCAAAGGAAAATTGCACTAACTCTGAAACACTCTGCAATATGTCTCAAGTGCTAGATCAAAAGCATTACAGTCATCACTGTTTCTCATTCTGAGAATAAATTGAGGGACCTTGCAAGTACAAAAAATGAAAATTTTCCTTCCTATAAAGTAAGCCTGAGAAATTCAGCAAACTCATTTTCTAAGAGGAGTTTTAGGCAAGAAGATGATCATACATCTGTTTTCTGTTAATAATTAATGTTACATTGGCTTATCTGCTGCCTGTATGGGGCATGGTAGATCGAAAGCTATTTGAAGAGAGTGATTGGCTCTGTGGCTCATACGGTGAGACAGATACTTTCATTTTCAGGTCTCTTGTGTACATTTTGATCCAGGTTGCTCATGAATAGAAAAATCACCTTCCACTATGTATGAGACTAATTCTCAGCTGACAAGGATTTATATCACATAAACAAAACCCATTAAAACTGGGTTGGCAAACTTACTGCAGCTTCAGATGAGAAGTCAAGAATTAACTGGACAGAGACAAACAATTTTTCCATTCTGAAGACAAATTCCTGCAAGTAAAGGTTGAGTTACATTTTACAGTGCCTAGAGGATTCTCATTTCTTGGAGTGGTTGCCTGGGACTTATAATAAAAACTAGGGAGAATATCCTAGAGTTCTATTTTAGTGAGATCTTTATTAGATGTCCATCACATGGTAGTTGGTTGAGATATGCGAGCCATGGGGCTCTTCCAATTCACATGACCCATTATTCATAATAATGACTCTCCCAGATTATATGCACAGAGAAACAAATCTCGCCCCCTTCTTACAGCAGAACAGCTTTCCCTGAATTTAGCCCAGTCAGAGGGAAATAGTTAAATCATGTATTTATTCTACACCTGTCAGTTCTGTGGAGAGCCTACCTAAATTGAAGCAGTAACTTGTCAGGCCCTTCTATAAAAAGAGAATCTGTGCTTGATCTAGAGGGTAAGTTCATGTCAGTAGTTTAAAATTTTGCCCTTCCAGGTAATTAAGAACAAAGTCACACTGAGATAGTGGTTTATTTGTTCCAAAAACATATTAAGAAATTCAAGCTATTTCAGATCAGCGAGGGAGTGCACTGCAAAGCCAAAGAAGCCTCATAGAACTCTCTCTACAAGCTGTAAATTCTCCTTTGAACTCTTGCTGAATGTTGCAAACCACGCAGCAGAAGACAGGCATACTAAGTAAGAGAGACACTAAGGCTCACTCAGCATTGCTAAATGATACGTATCTCTAGAAATTCAGCATAGAAATATAAAAATGTGAAGTGTGGCTTTACCAATCTCTTGAAGAAGAGACAGGAAGTCACAGGACACGACTTTGGGCTTTGTCTGCTTTCATACAACCCTTGCTAGACAAAGCTTAAGAAGAAGGCAAGGCAGCTGCTATGGGCTATATATAAATAACTGAAGCTAGGTGGGCTGTGGCTTCCAGAAGATCTGAAGAGATCTGCAAGATAGCTGTTTTTATTAGAATGCTTTAGAATGCTTTTATTATTTCCAACATTTTGTATTGCCTAAACCCAAAGTCAGTGCAAATTATTATATGTAGCAAAAAAACCAAAAAGAAAACAAAAACCCCTGAAAAGTGAGTTCTGAGGAACCGCCTGCTTTATCACGCTTTCCACTCTCACAGCCAGTGTATGCTGTCCCTCTGCCCCAACGCACCTGCTGGAGGACGGCAGCTGCCATTTTAAAATCTGCTGCAAAAGTAGCACAGAATGAACATGAAAAATGAGAAAAAAAGCAGAAGCAGACAAGTTGCACCTGAATAAATTCATGAAATTATGGGAATCATCCATATGAGAAAAAACCACCAACTTTATTATTCAATAGGAGAAGATTGGAGCAACTGCAATAGTTAATACATTATGTGTGAGATAAAATCAGGTGTGTTACTCCTTTTGTGATTAACTAAAGTCTTCGATTAACTTCAGATACTGAAGGAAGAAAACGGATACAAACTGAACAGGGATATTTCACCATCAAAACACAGGATGACAGAAGATGAAGAAGCAGGAGTGAAATTACTAAGTAGCTTTATAGAATTCTGCTATAATTCTATAGCATGATAGAAAAAACAGAGCACAAGACAATAAAATGCGTGCAGCTAAACAGAAAATATAATACAAGTTTAAAGTAAATGTACCTGTTCACGATGCACCCATCAATACAGCCAGTAGTTTTTATGATCTGATTAGGAGTCTGCAAGCATAATCACCCATGTAGCATAGGTTAACAGAGACTCCTGAAAAGAGCTCCAGGTCTGAAACTTTACATAAAGTAATGATTCAAATGATCCACTTACTTTATTAAATTTGTCTCACTGGCTTCTGCAAATGAGGACAGAAGGCAAAAAAAAGAGAAAATAATCTGAAGAGAAATGAGAATCATGAGCCAGGAGGAAGGAGGGAGAAAGGAAAGCAAAATGCTGATTAGTGTACAAGGCAAAAATCTACCATGAAGTGAAATGAAACTCCTGTCTGGGAGAAAAGCAATTTAGCTTTATGAACAGCTGCCTCAGAGGGTCATGTGTATGAGCAATTAAAATTAAACAAGTTATTTTTAATATGCCTAAGTAACGTGACTGATCTCTCAGAGTTGCTGTTGACTGTACATCAAGATACAATTTAGGATCTGGTTTAAAACAAAGTTTATAATCCTCGTTTAATGGATTTTAGTACCTTAGGCAGTACAGTGCTGTAAAAATGATTAAAATGTGCCCTGTCTCTGTGTGATCAATAAAGCTTCCCACTATAAGATTGGTTCAGTTCCAGGCACTCCTCAGCATGCTTAGCCATGCTGTGTCTGTAGAATTCCAAATAAGTAATTTATCATTACTTCTATATACCAGATTCATTAGACATCTCATCCTTCAGCTTATTAGCACTGAAGTCAGCCAAACAATCAAATCAAAAGGTCACCTTTTAACAAGCATATGTCAAAACCTTAACAGATATATGTCAAAAAATAGTAGCGGGATGGATAAAAGACTGATAGAGACATTCTAGATGCATACTGCAAAGTGCCTACAAATGGAAACTGGGAGAATTCATTCTGGTTTACCAGATGAAGTTTAGAATGACAGGTTAATAAACAGGTCATGCATCTTATTAGACAGGAGAAGGAAAGCCCACGTTCTCTGACCACTGAAACTCTTACACTACTGACCACTTCAAATTCTGAAAAATTTTGCTTAAAATCTTTAAGTTGTAAAGGACAACAAGCAGCTGGGGACTCAGGTCTTTTTCCATTTAAACAGGCTTAGATAAAAATGTGGTAACCAGACATGTATCTAGATAACTCTACTTCCTTTTGGTCCTGTCCCTCAAAACGTTCTACAGTGCTTTTAATCGAAACAGGGAGAAAACAACTAGATCCAAGGTCTCTGGCAGTACTAACAATGAACATTTGGTAAAGAATTTTAAGATTATGGCCGGCATGCAGTGATACTTCTTTGAATTTTTCTAGACTTGAGCAAATTACGTCACAAACTTCATTCGCATTTGTACTTGATAGCCTGGTATATACTTCCATAAAATCATCAGTTTTTGAAAATAAGGTTTCATTATTCTGCCTATGAGGAACCATTTTACCTACTAGTCTTACTTGTCACCCTTGAAGTTCTTGTTGTAAAAGAACCAATGAATGCTAATAGCCTTTTTACCCTTCTCTCTATGCTACTCATGGTCTTCCCCTGGTCTCTTCTTCTAGGCTGAAGAGTGATGGTATAATTCTTCCTGTGGGTTAAAAGCTGGTATCTCTGCAATCCACCTCTGAATATCTTATAAATTAACATCATTTCTATGAAATAAAGGGACCAGAACTGCATACAAAGTTCAAGAACACTTATGCTACCTCTCCAGAAATACAAAGTGACTTTGCTCAGGGCAAGAATCTAGCTGCAAGTGTAGTTTGGTTTGTCTCCATCTGGGCTTATATACAATGAAAACACACATGAAAGAAGACCACAAGTTCACCTCTATATCACTTATTTTATTCTACCACTACATGTTTGTCCATCTTTTTGTTTTTAATAGAGAAATCAAAATGAATCCTTCATGTGTGACTGGAGGCCTGAATACTAGATAAGGAAAAAAAATCTCTTCCTGGAAAAAAGCTTGTTTTGCTTTCCCATCAATCTAAATGTCCCTTCTATATCTTTTATATCTCAGACTAAACAACACCTGTGTCTTCTTCCTATTTTGTCTGCTTTGAAAATGGTGTGATTTTTCATCACATAAAGCAAAGTTTCTGATGCGAAGATGAAGTATCTTTCAAATCAAGCAATCCAAAAATGAATTATCTCCCTGTGCATCTTTTGGCACCACAAGCACTCTGATGTTCTTGGATTTAATCTGATTCTTCACTTCATCCTATATTTGTCACAGAACAAGTTATTCTTCTAACCAAAGATATTAAAAGCTTAGAGATATTATCCTACTTATTGTGCCACAACTTTTGTTTTTCACAGCTGCAGATCTCACTTTACCAGTCATAGCTCTCTACTGTTCTTTTATCAAAGCATTCATCACATATTATTGTCTAGAGTCACAGGCAAAAAGTTCTGGTTTCTTGTGATAATTTCATAATAATAAAATGGATCCTGCTGAGAAATATACCAGAAACAGATGTTTTCAAGAACTCGTATCTCCAACCTGTAGATCTGGTTCAATATTTCTCTGTAATTACTGTAATCTATATAAAATCACACATAAAAAGCAGTGATATGATAGAACACAATAAAAAGATTTAAATATGAAAAAGTGGCTGGCCTGGATAAGCAACTGTTCTCATGCTAGTCCAATTAGGCAGTTTTAACAGTAAATGAGATTATCTGAGGAGCAGAAGGAAAAGCTATAGTTCAAAGTAAAGGGCAGGATTCTCTCAGAAAAAAACCCTAGCTTAAGACAAGGAATTTCTCTTTAATTATTTATTGATTTTTTATTCCTTTACTCAGAGTTTGGGCTACCATTATTAAACAGAACTCCAGGAATAACTGAGACTTTAACAACTCTTTGATGATAATCCTCTGTGAGAATAGAAAGAATAATTTCTGACCCTTACAGTAATCACTGTTTTCTATGGGTTAGCTTCCTCTCAGTTTCATGAAAGGATAATAAGTGTGTTAGAGGCCAAAAGGCTCCTTGAAACTTATTCGAAGATCAGCATTATAATTTGAAAATTTATCCTCAAAAACATTCTAGCAGCATTTCAAAGGACAGCAAATCTTTGGAGATGATGATTTATGCTTTCTTGAAATGCTACCACTGATATGTATCTTCCCTTAAACCCACATAAGGAATTCTCTGATTTTCACAATATCCATACCAGTTGCTCTGACTATCTTTTTTCCATGAGTCTCTCATAGATCTCATTTTGTATTTTACTCTACTATCTTCATGTCTTAAACTGTATGTACGTCTGCTTCCCTAATTCTTCTAACTGCATTAATTATACATAAAGAAAAGGCATTAAAATGCTTTTTTCATGCAAGAATCATTTTTATGTTCAAAATTTAAAGGTAATTACATTTGACAATTTAATTTGATTTACAGTAAACATGGGAATTGAGTCATGAATTTAGGATTTAATAGTTCCTTTCTCCCCATTCAAGCTTTCTCCTGATGAAATACTGCTACAAACATCCTAAAAAGAATCCTTATATTTGCTCTAATTTTGTATTGAAGACAAGGCTGGGTATCCTTCACTAATTTTCTTCCTTTATTTCCTTCCACTGGAGGAAATTAATCTTCAAATACCTGTGCTTCTTTGCATCGCCATTTAACTACTAAACAGTGTCTCCTGGTCTATTGTCTACAGCTTCCCTTTTGGGTACTTCGCCCACTTCCAATAAGCAACAATAGCTACACACTTCATATATATACATATATATATATTTAGCTTATACTATTCATCTGGAAGAAGAAGAGGGAATGTTCCATGTTACTTAGATGATCTGTAACACTGATCAAACAGTGACTAAACATATACAGGTGAAATGAAAATATCACAAAACTTAAAGCACAGAATACTATTTTTGACCTAAACCTGACCATTCCCCATTGTGCAATGCATCTCTTTGTTAACTATTAGCAGTAACAAATTCCAGGGTTGTTCCTTTTAATTAAATACACATTTTTAAGTAATTGAATGTAATTTCCTTGAATGTAGTAATTTCCTTGAATGTAGTAATTTCCTTGAATGTAGGAAATACTCATTGGTACTCATGTACCAAACCAACTAGTAATAGAAGTTTGTATTTCTATACCACCTTCCAATTGGAAGTGGTTAACTGATTAATTAAAATTGAATAACTAATTAATAATGTTCACATAATCCAAGGGGAGATGGCTATATTTTTCTTTACTTCTCATTACATATAGAAGATTTCATGCTAGTGTTTTTCAATATACATAAAATTTTCACCTGTTTTTGTTTCAGAAAAACATTCCCTATCTAAAAACCATGGAAAAACTTGAAAACTTCTGGATTTTTGTCACCTAAGACTTCTTTAGATACTTGCTAGTATGAAAGCATTAGCATTTGTAAGAGTACTACAAATACAAGCTGGCCAGTAGTCACTTGAAAAATCAGTTCAAATCAGAGCTTACAGCTACGACAGAAACTGTACAAATTTGTTCAAATGCAGACAATGATGTGAAATTCCCTGAGACTCTTAAGTTCAGTTGTGAAATGGTACTATTACACCTGTTTCAAACCAGACAGTCTACCCTGAAGGCCAGTTTTTATAACTAAACCACTAGACTTCCAGGCCCTGGCCTGCAAGCTCCTCTGACACCTCACTTAGGTGGGTCTGGAAGTGGTCAAGCCATGCTGCTTAGTGGCACTGGAGTTTTTAGAATACTGTGGGCCTCTGAGTGCTGAGTTACACCTTCATCCTTCCACACTGTGCTGGGACAAGCTTGTTAAAGGGAGACTCTCCTAGGGAACAACTACCCAGTGAGTCCTCTGACCAGGATTCCTGTGATGGATAAGGACAGGACTGACCCAGGTAAAAGCACAGATTTGAGCTCTGTCCTCGATGAGCCCTCAAGCTGAGCCACACCTGTTTGACTGAAGTACTGCCAACTGCTGAAGGAAAACCTCTGCTCTGAGGCAGTTGGAGGATCAAAGGCAATAAATATTATAACTTTGAATTAACCTTGTGGAGGTGATATGTGAATGCCAGCAGACAACACCAAATATCTGAAATAACAGAATCAGCTACAAAACTGGGTTTTTTGATCTGAAGACCTGTATTTGTGTCGTGGTTTAAACCAAGCTGGTAACTCAGAACCACACAGCCGCTCGCTCACTACTCCCCTTTTCCCCCACCGGCTCCTGGAGGGATGGGGAGGAGAACTGAAAGGATGTAAATCCCACAGACTGAGTAGTGGTTTTGTATGGTACCTTAGTTACTGGACTGTCCTTATCTCAACCCGTGGAATTTACATGCTTTCAGTTCTCCTCCCCATCCCTCCAGGAGCCGTCCAGTGACTAAAGTGTAATACAGAACTACTATTACTATCACCAGTAAATGATAAGGGAAATAACAAGGGGAGAGGATACAATTGCTCACCACCCGCTGACTGACACCCAGCCAACCCGAGCAGCGATCTGGGCCTTCTGGGTAACTCCCCCCAGTTTCTATACTGGGCATGATGTGCTGTGGTATGGAATACCCCTTTGGCCAGTTTGGGTCAGGTGTCCTGTCTCTGCTCCCTCCCGGCTTCCCCTCCTTCCTGGCAGAGCATGAGACTGAAAAAGTCCTTGATCACAGTAACCACTACTTAGCAACAACTAGAAACACTGGTGTGCTATCAGCATTGTTCTCAGACTAAAGTCGAAAACACAGCACTGCACCAGCTACTAAGAAGGAGCAAAATGACTGCTACAGCTGAACCCAGGACAATGTTGATCACAGTAGAACTTGGTTTCAAGAACACTTCTGGCTTCAAGCTACTGTTACTACCCTTTCATTATCTGACATTTGTTAAAACCCATTGCCATACAACACCATTGACTCACAATACCTTCTGCAGCTACTAGACAAGCCAGAATTTGTACATACAGCTCAGCAGACATCCTTCTTGTCTATATCTACCTTAAGAGTTTGCACAATTAAAATGAGTTTTCCAATATGATAAATGCTAATGGGTTTGCAGCAATTCCCTTAATGAATAAGACAATTCTGTGAGGAAACAAAGCAAAATGAAACCAGAAATATGCTTTAGCTAATTAAGAACTTCTTAATTATGCTCACTTTACTTGGAAAAAAATAGGTACCAAATAACATTAAGCTCTTCCATAAAATATATGAAGGACAACTTATACACATTCAATGAAATTTCAGATTAGAATAGGCTACTTTACCTATCTACTGTCTATCTACCTATCTACTATCCTATACCAAATCTACTGAACAATTTAATCAGTTACATTTAATGACTTTACAAATTAATAAAAACAGTGGCTCATACTGTCATGCAATCAAGACTCCCTTCACCATTAAACTCCACACATATTACTGGTCTAACAAAAAATTATACACATAATTGAAAATAAAAAAGATAAGCAAGAGCATTACAATGTCCAGTACTATCCTGACATTTTTAATGTGGCTCTTTAATAACTGATTTCTCCCCTTAAAGTAGTTATTTCACTGAACTAACATAGAAAATGTTGTTGATGCCAACTCATCATGATTCTTCTTGCAGAGTCTCCACCTGGAGATCACTGCCACGCTCCGCTGCGTTGAGAGCTCCAAGTAGAAAACACACTTCTCAAAGGCAGATTTTACAAAGTAGCAGCAAGGAAGGAACAATGCAGTTGGATGTGCAAGTAATAACCTCCAAAGACAGTGGAGAAATGAAAAATGTTGCAAGCAAGTGCTTAGTGCAGCAATTTTCAAACTTTTTCAGCTTGTTTCAGTACTTCCTCCCCACCCTTTTCCCAGTGGAGGTGCAGACCTGTGTGCAGCCTGGCGACAGCCAGGTCACTCCTCATGGCACAGAACAGTTTGTTGAACCATTGGCACCATTAGCACCAGGGACCATGAGCATATGGTTTACCAAAGTTACTATGGCTCTGTAGGACTCCTGAAACCAAAGACTGAAAATCTTTGCCATGGCAGAACCAACTTCCTCTTAGCTTAATAATTCCAGTTAGTCATACCATACATGGTTTTACCTGCATTTCTAGAAACGCTGCAATGGCTGCTCTCCAGGGATGAGGCTGGTTTGTGGTAGCATGATTCCAACTGCAACAGATTCAATGCTTTTCCAGTACCATTCTATTGAGTTTGCTGAGGCCAGCCAATAGGCCGTGGAAGTGATGCTGAAAGTCCCCACAGCTTAGAATGAATTTAGCAGTTAAAATAAATGAGGTAACTTGGGTCTTTTATGAATGAACAGAGGCTAAAGAAAGGTTTGTGGATCCTATTTTGCATAATTAACGGTGTAAAAAACTCAGCCATTCACCCTCTGAACCTTGATAGTCCAGTGAGTTGGCAGAAAATTGCAAGCCTTCTTAGAGAAGAGGGTTAGATTTTAATGGGAAGGTTTCTGAGTAGGCTGCTACTATGGAACATAATGAAAGCTAAAACCTTGGGCTAAGACTGGAAACAATTTTGAAGCAACTGGTGCTTGCACAGCTGCTGGGAGCCAGAAAAACATGATTCTGGAAAAGCACTCTGGATATGTGTTAATAAATCTGATTTATTATTACTTCCAGTGAGTTCTGGCTGAATTCTTCCATGTCAACAAGCAGCAAAACAAGCGTTGGCATCTGAGCTAACTGCCAATAGCAGGGAAAAGGCCTTGCTTCCAGCCCAACCACCTCTGCCTATTAGTCCTCAGAGCAGGCAGGCAGCCTTAGCTGTCATGTTAAGGCCCATCTCTAATCATAGAGGGCATCAGCAGAAATGGAGAAAGTCTGCAACATGATGGATAAAAGCATCTGAAAACTGGGACCACTTAACCATTAGAACAAACTCACTCCAAGGCCTGGAGGCTTGTTCCACCGAGTCACACTTTAAGGCTAAAGCCTTTGTGAATCACCCTTCGCACACATACGGCAGAAACTACTGGATCATGTGAGCTTCCATCCTGGGTTCATCTGCAGCAGTTATTTTTCTTCTTCTTAGAAGCTGGTGCATTGCTGCGTTTTTAATTGTTGCTAAGTAATGTTTACTCTGATCAAACACTTTTCAGTCTCATGCTTTGCCAGAGGGGGGGGGTGGGGGAAGCTGGGAGGAAGCAGAGACAGGACACCTGACCCAAACTGGCCAAAGGGATATTCCATACCACAGCACGTCATGCCCAGTATAGAAACTGTGGGGGAGTTACCCAGAAGGCCCAGATCGCTGCTGGGGTCGGGCTGGGTGTCGGTTGGTGGGTGGTGAGCAACTGCATTGTTCATCACTTGTGTTTGTTGTTAGTCTTTTTCCCTTCTCTTTTTAGTTTTATATTCTCTCCCCTTGTTACTTTCCTTATCATTATTATTATTATTATTATTATTGGTGGTAGCAGTAATGGTTTTGTATTATACCTTAGTTACTGGACTGTTCTTGTCTCAACCCGTGGGATTTACATTCTTTCAATTCTCCTTCCCATCCCTCTGGAGCAGGGACTGGGGGGAAAGAAGAAGAGGGATTAAGCCAGCAGCTGCGTGGTTCTGAGTTACTGGCTGGGCTTAAACCATGACAGCTTCATTTCACTGATTATCTGCTGTAGAGTCTAAGAAAATACATTTTGTAATGGTCTGAACAGCAGCAGAATTTTTATCAAGGATAGAGTACCAAACTGGAATGAGCATAGGTTTTGTCAGAAAAAGATAACACCTATTTCACACTTTTACAAGTCACATATAAATAAATGCACTTCAAATCTGAGTACATGCAGCTTCAAATCACATCAGTATGTACACACATATACATGTACCCAGAGCACATACAACAGAATCCTTTTTTAAACAGAAATACTATTTTTCAAGTCTGAGAGGTAAATAAAAGCATTATCAAATCCATCTTACACAGAATGACCGTCATCAACATCATGGTTACAACAGCTGGAAAGAATATGAGTGAACCAAGACTACACTGCCCTTCTGAGCAGGCAAGAAATATAGCCTGCAAGAAATATAGTACTTTACTGCAAAACCTAAATTCTTTCTCCTCTAAGTACATATTGATTTTTTGGAAGTCTCATTATCAGCAGGTGAAAAAGCTCCACACAGTGGATGATTTACCCTCTCAAGGATGCATCAGTTACCCAAAAGAAATATACCCATTACTCTGTATCATTACCTGTAGTTCCTAGATTTGTACGTAGTATCAGATAATTACAGTACTGTTTTAAAGAAATGCACTCAGCAAATAATTGTACAACTATCCTGAATGGCCACCCTTGAAGCATCATGCATTCTAACCCTACTACCTAGAGCAGCTGACGTCTTAATTTGCTTTCTCAGTCCCTAAGAAGAAAGCAGACAATACACATTGCCCATTGGCCAGTTATTAACCCAGAAATACTTCTTTAGTTCCACTAATTAGTTATTTTTCATAGTAAGTTGCACGGTTAAAACTGCTTCTACAAAACCTTCTACATAGTTTAGCAGTCAAGCAGAAGTGCCACAAGTCTAGTTTTACACTAGACACTTGTATAGTACAACCTGCTTACCAATTTCTTTTGCTGAAGGAAACTTTTAATTCATGGTGGTTTTTTGTTCAAAATGAATGGCAAAGCTAGACACATTCTGTAGGGTCCTGTATTGTTAGGGAATTGTAAGTTTCACATGGGTTCAATTCTCATTTCCACTGGGGTTTGGTTGATTGGTTGGTTTTGGGTTTTTGGTGGTGGTGGTTTCTTTTTGTTGGGGTTTGGTTGTTTGTTTTTTTTGTTGTTGTTGGGGTTTTTTTTTGAGATTTTGTTTGTTCATTTGTGGTTTGTTTTGTTGGGTTTTTTTGTTGTCTGTTTTGTTGGGTTGTTTGTTTTTTGTTTTTTTTTTTAATTCTAGCCTGATTAATGTGATAACAATAACTGATTCTGATAACTATTTTTAATAGTCATTAATAAATACTCAACAGATCCCAGCTTTCAGTTTCCTCTTCCAATATGTCACAAACTTACAGCAAAATAAGCTTCAATCATCTGATAGAAGCTCCATGAATTTAAAACTTTATTGTACAGTACAATGTATCTGGAATGAAACTACTTTTTTGACTATATCTTCAGCTCTCATTATGCAGTTCTATCAGACATAAATGGGAAAATCTTCTGTAATCTTTACTAAATAAGACAAAGACATTGATTGAACTATTTTAAGTTTAGATCTTATCAGAAGTTTTTATGTTAAAGGCATACAGAGCTTTGATATTGAATACATATTAAATTAGATTATTTTCTCCCCAGAAAGTGATTCTGACCTAATGTTACAGGACTAAACCAGACTGCTATTATCTGATACATTCACTTCTACACCGGTTCCACATCTCTGACTGTGCATTGGGTTGGCTTTAGACCGCAAGCAACATATGTTGAGTTGTTTTATCCCCTGATTAACTCAATTTGTTTTTTTTTCCTCAGTTGAGCAATCTATTTCCCACTAAGACCATGAACTCAGTTACCAAAAAAACAGTTCCAACCTGGGGTAAAGTTACATTCTATAGCTGAATATTATTTTCTCAGTTCTAGTCAGCTGAAGTGGCTCAGCAGAGTGCGCAACAGCCTGCCAGAGCCAGCCCTGTGGCCTGGAAGCAGAAATGGTCCTTTCAGTGGCAGTGAACAATGCAATTGCCTCAGCCACAACACATAATTTTACCCAAGGATAAAATATCCCAAGTTAGCTTTATCCAAGCTCACTAGAACCATGTACATCTACACTGGCTGGGAATATATCTTCATAAATTCATACTTCTAAGAGTGTAAAAAACTCAAAGGCATATACTATAACAGGATGCGGTGCCTCTTTTATTCCTCAAAAAAGTCATGGCCCTTTGCTCAAGAACAGCTTTTGTCAACAGCCACACACACTGCTCAATAATCAAATGACTCCAAAAAGGTTATCAAAAAAGAGCTCTCCTGGTAAAGATCCAATTTTTACACCGCTATGGTACTTTCCTTTTATCTGAAGCTTGCTACCTCACCTTTATGAGAAGCAAGCAAATACTGTTGATGCTGTAGTAAACATAACTAGCATTTAAATGCAGGGAAATGCATGGTCACTTCTGGTCTTAAAGGTGAAAAACAGTGGTGGATGTGCTAGCTGAAAACCTGGCTTCAATTACTCAGGTCAGCAATTCCATACATGTAATTTATTTTCAATATATACACACATGTATTCTTAAGTAATTTTATTTCATTGACCTCTACAATGAGTTGTTCAAACTTACTCACTGAGACACTAGCCCTGCAGGTGATGTACAGCCTGCAGTGACAAACAGGGCAGCAAAGGGTACAAACACAGTCTGACACTGTAACTGAGCTTCCACCAACAAAGCACTTCCACTTACCTCTCTCCTCTGCTATTCTGCCTTCGTTTTGCTCCCTGACCCCATGCCTATATGCCCCCATTCTGCTTCATCCAGCCCACCTCCATCCCCTTTCACCAGCTTTGGAGTTTGATACCTTGCTGAGTTGATTCAATTTGCTAAGCTTGCAGGAAAGAAGTCCCAAGAAAATTACTCCTCCCTCCCCCTGCTCATTAATTTAGCCTCCTGCAGAAAAATTGAACGGGCTCACAAAGGGGTGTGCTAAGTGGCAAAGCTCATGTAATGGCAGTGCCCAGAGCAAGTGGACAGTAACTGAGGGGAGAGTGTGTGCATGTGGAGATAGAAAGAATGCAGTGCTGGCAACGTTTAGCAAAAGTGAGGTATAAATGGGCTCAGAGATACACTTAATCCATACTTTGAGGCAACCAGAGATTTGCCATCTTGTTTGGATCAGTCTACAGCACAGCCAGGCATTAATCGTTTAGCCTTGGCTGCTAAGTTTTGTATTTTAACCATAGAAAGTCTTCTCTGTCTAGCAATTGTATGTGCCACACTGCCCCTTGACCATGTAATCAAAAGACAATGATACATATGTCTGTCTTGAATGAGGAAAAGGAAATAATGAAAGTTTCTTGCCTTTTCAAAACAGGGTTTTCTTCAAATAAAAAGCATTAAAGAGCATTCACCGGAATTACGGACAGTGTAATGACTCTAGTAAGTATCAGGAAAGAAGTAAAAGGAAAAAAGAAACAATAGAAGTTTGATTGGTTTCAACGGAGTATATTCCAAAATTACTCCTCAAGAATGCACAGAAGGAACACCAGATAAAAAAATGCTGTCAAAAATGATAAAGCATAGTTGTCATGGTTTAAGACCAGCTGGCAACTTAGAACCACGCAGCGACTCAATCACTCCCCCTGAAGAGACTGGAGCCTCAATCCAATGTCTTCCACATTGCTCAGAGTAGTTACAAGCAGTCGAGCTCAGTGCAAGGCTTTTTATAATCTTATACAGACACAAAAGCAGTCTGACCTTGCTGTCCCTTGTATCCTGCTATCCTGTGCGCCTGCCTCAGCTACACTCCATTTCCAGGACCTCCTATGTGGGCAAGCTGATTGAATAGCTCCCTGCAGCTCTGACCTACTATCCTGCCTTGGAACCAACAACTGGATGTAACGTGACAAGACAGTGTAACACAAGACTCTGTAGCCTTAAAGCTACTTGGGTCTATCCTCACTGCCATCTAGTTCTTAACCCTCTAATGTACTCCAAGCCATGGGCTTGGACAGCACTCATTGTGGAAATTCCCCCAACATCACTGGAGTTACCCAACACACCCTGAGTGAGGGCACAGACAGACCACATTCCGACATCGCCTGTAGAACACCCATTTTGGACACATAATATATTTGTGAAAAGTACAGGTTCTGTTAGAAAGTCTTTTTAACTTTCCTCTTAATTGTTGTTTTTGGGGTGTTTGGTTTTTTATACTTAGAAGTTTATTCCATCTGGTGTAAGAAACAAAGTCAAGTGTATGGCTGCTGTCATTGAAAAACACTTGTATATATGAACTTTGGTAGATTAAAATTAAGGTATTCATGTGAAAATGGAGCTGCAATACTTCTGATTGTTTCTTGCAGGCCTTTATCATTGATGCACACTGAAAAACCTATGTTTCCATTTCAGTGTTAGTAGGTGTTACATGAGCTTGCTCTATCTGACAGATCTTTTACAAATGTAAGCTAAGGGCACAAGAAAGTTATTTTTTCTGCTATCAAAATTAAAGATACCTTGACTGTATCTACTGTAGCACCAATGCAGACTTTTATCATATTTGTGAGATGGTAATTTCCACAGTGGCAGTTCTATCAATGCCCTGACTAACCTTTCCCATCTCTTGAAAGAGCTTTCACACTCCAAATATGTTAGCAAAGAGCTGGAGCTGTTGCAGCAGGTGAAAGCACAAACAAAACCTGCTAGACAAAGGTCCTTCTTACTGATGCAGTACAAATCAGGAATAATGTAAAAAATATGTTATGTCACAAAGAATTTTTCCAACATCCTAAGAGCAGAGCCTCAAAAAAACCTGAAGAAGAGCAAGTGGGGGAAAATGGCATTTAATACTACCAGGTTCTTGTACTAGAGTGCTTCAAATTGAAGGACAATGAAGAATCTTTCGAAAATTTACAGTAAGGGGTCATAATGCCTTAGATTCACATGTAAAATGTTACTGAAGTTAATACAAGAGCTTAGAGACCTCATCTAATAAAGGAATACACATTTATGATATTAAAGACAGAATTCACCCTGCTTAACATTAGCATTCTGAGGTGTGTACCTGAGCTCTGTTCAATGAGAAGAGAGAGACAGAGAGACACTGGCTTCTGCTTCATAGACTGAGACCTCTCTTCAGGATGCTGTTAACTACAGGCTGAAAATGTTTTTTTTTCTCTGCATTTACTATAAAGGGAATGTGGATGACAAGCTTAGATATAGACATATTACATGCCTACATTTGGGCAGTCAGATCCTAGTTTAAGATTGTAAAAAGTTTTTGGAAGAGATTGTATAATCAAGATTTTTTTGCTTTAGCATTTATATCACTTTGAGATTTCATAGTTTGCTTTGATATAAAATCATAACAGGATGTTGGAGGGAAAGCTTTCATATATTCAAAGTAAGGAACTTTCATTATAAAAAAAAATGTTAATACAGGTTTGGATTAAAGCCAGGTTGAAGGCCATAAATAAAGACTAAGTACCAGATGGGGAGCAAGACAGGACTTTGTATTTGGAATCACCAGCATATCTAGTAGTGAGTCATTTTGTCACTAGGTAGCTGGAAATAAGCAGCAAACTGTTTTAATGAATATGCTTGTAATAATAAATTTCAATAAAATTGAGACACTATTGTGAGTTAAAAATAATAAATTAGGGTAGCAAGAAAACAGGCCAGAGTTCCTCCAAGTAATTAAGATTCCAACTGGAATAAATGCAAGCTATTAGCTGGAGAATGGAAATCCAAACTAAGGATATTCAAAAGAGGGAAAATTTGGCAATCAGTAATTTGGAAATAAACCTATAGCTGACAGTGGGAAGACAATTAGACCTCTATTTGCAACACAATGTGTTAGTCTGAAAGGTTAACATAATTTTGTGTTGCAGAGACATAACCATTATATAAACCACAGAGAACTAATAGCCTCCTCTCTACAGCCGGACGACACCTGACATATTGCCCTGGGTTCTAAGAAACTTGTTATTATGATTTGAAAGAGTAACTTACGACACTTAATATTTTTTAAAACTAGGTTCAGATGACATTTCTCAAGCAATTTTACAAGGATTTTGTCAGCTTTAATAAACTGTACACTAGATAAAATGACTGTATGATCCATAATGACTAACCATGTTTTCCATCTGGTTTTAGTCTCTTTTTTTAAAGTTTTTCAGGCCTAATTCAAACTTCTAAAATTTCTATAAAGTAAAAATAATCTAGACACTGCATCATCTCTCCTTCTGAAGACACTGGCTATGTACTGGTCAAAAGCAAAATCCTCTACTCCCCATAGTGGTACCATCAAATACAGCCTATTGAAATGCCCCCCTCCCCCCTCCTTTCTTTTCTTCCCCTAGTCTGTTTCAAGAAACATAGGGCCAAATGATTGGCTGAATTATTATTTCCTCCTTGTTCCACCTCTGCCAGCAGTCCAACGCTGCAGTCAGAACGTTATAGCCTTGCTCAGATCTCTGAGAATGTCTGAAATTGCTTTTACCTTTTGGGAAGTAAATAGTAAAATTTGAAATCATCTTTCAAAATATTTTGAAGTGAGACTTAATAAGTTCATAAGCTCAGGGTGCTTGTTAGTCAGAATGTGAATCCCTCGGGATAGGCTTGCTGTAAATTTCAGCATGCCATTTATTTTCTCTCTACAGAAATGAAGCTTCCGTTTGGAATCTGCCGCCTGTTACCCACACACATTTGAAAAGTAGATGATCGTAATTTTTTAGTGTAAGAGCAGTTCTATAAATACAGTCCAACATTCAGTTTTATAGAAGATGTGTCTGGAAGAACTGTATGTGCAAGTGTTCTGCTACTGTGAGTCTTGCTAAGAAAATGGCACCAAACCTTCCATCTTCTGTAGCTTGCCAATGTGTCATCAGAAGCCATTTCAGCGAAGGACTGTTCCATGAAAAATGATTTGTGCTACACAATCAAGTTCAAAAGAATCTGTCAAATCAGCAGTTCATCTGCCAGATAAGCCCATGTCAATAATAAAGCAAACAAACATTTTTTATCCCTGACACTTTTAATGAAGTAGCATATTCTAGCTCTTTTGGTGTGCATTGTAAAGTTGCAAATGCTCTCGGCTACTCAACTCCAACATCACTGTACTCATCACAGTACTGGCTACTTCCTGGCCAGCACAAGCCATCTCCTCTGCCATCAGCTAATGAAACACATCTTCATTGCCCGCGGAGCAGCACAGCTCCAGTTTGTAAGTAGTTTTCCAATATTCCTTCATTGAACATAACCTACCAGCTAAAATCCAAACTGCCTTTTAAAATGTTTAATGCCATCAGTGATACACTGATAGAAATACACTGCTGCAAAAAAAAAAAAAGAGCCAAACACCCCCCCCAAACCACAATAAAACCAAAATCAAACCAAACAAAAACAAAAACAGAACCAAAAAAAAACCCCAAAAACCAAACCAAACCAAAACCCCCCACACACAAACAAGCAAAAATCAAAACCAAAAAACCCCACAAACCAAACACACTTCCTTAATCAGGAAATCTTATCTCTAATGAGCCTGTTGTTCTTAACATTTATTTGAGGAAATCGATCTGTCTAATTGCACAAGATGTAAGGAATGATATTTAGTAAAGAATGTGTGACATAAGTGAATCCTCTTAATTGAATATTTACTCTCACATTTTGAGGAGGAGAACCAGTAGAAGTTTTTTTCCTCATATTACTTTTCTGTCATTAGCAAACTCTAGTAGAGGCTGAAAAGACCTTTCCTTCAGTATTCAGAAGATGTATTTTATCAGTAACCTCTGGATCCTGGATATTTCAAGGTATTTTTCTCAAATTCCACAGCCAGGAATCCTGTTTATTCCCATCATTGTTTAAAGACTTGCCTGTGCAAAATTCATAAAATCTTTCATGTTAATGTCTTAATACCATAAACTGATTCAGATAAAACCAAACTGACAAAACGTAACTGCAGAAAGCAGTACTTGTACATGCATTGCTGTTGATGAATATCAGCTAAGAGGTGTTTCTCTAGGCTTTTCCAGTGTGCCAACTTGGGTGTCATGTTTTCCTGGGAGGGAGAAATTAAAAAATAAAAAAGGGAGAAAAAACCCCAAGGTATTTCCACCCCAACTAACTGAACTTAGAGATTACAGTGCACTAGTCATACAATTTGTAGACACGTAGTTGAGAAAAAGGAAACTGTTTCACAGAACACTACAGCTTTCTGTTTGCTTCAAGCGTACCAGTTCATTTTATCCAGTTTAATAAAAAAATACACTTTATCAAGAGACATTTTGTTACTGCTTCCTGAAAGCAGCTGAAACAAAGAAGAAATGCAAAGCAGGAAATACTTTGAATCCCAATGGAAATAAGAGCAGAATGCTAAGTGTTGGGAGAGCAAGGAGCTGGGCAGGGGCTGAAATGTTTGAGTGCAAGCAGGTAACTTTGCACAGACCATGCATCTTTTCGATGCACGCTATAGGTAAAGTGCAACCCTGCAGAAAAGGATAGAACAAAACCCATGCATGTACTATATTATTGGGAAAGCCCTTTCACAAGACAGATTATACCATTTGAAAAGTTAGAAAAAAAAAAAAAGATTGAGAAAATCTGTACTTCCAACATAAAACTTAATTGGTCTGCACTTAAAGAGCTTCGATTTTCTCATCAGAAGAATACGCAAGGTAGATGTATTCCTTTAGTCTGCTAAAGGCTCATTCTCACATACAGTGCTGCAAGCCTTTCTATGCTATGTTAGTTGTAATTCTTTGTTAGTATAATCATTTCCATATGCAGACTATGGGAAGTTGGGCTGCACAGTTCATAAGCACTGTGCAGCCTCCTGTATGCTGATTACCTTTGCTGTGCAGAGATAGCAAGAGGAGCCTGATCAGTATGTCACTCAGGCAGGCACACCTCCTCAGTCACTGAATCCAAGACACATCTGCCTCTGCAAACATCGCTGTGGACCACCCGGGCTGCAAAGGACTCAGCAGTTGAGACTGTGAAGTGAATCAGCAGTCCCTAACAGTTCTCACATATTCTGAGGGACAACTCTTGTCAAGCCATTTATCAACAGAGATCTCATCCAATTGTTTTTGGCATCGATTTATTGAATGAGTGAGTTTGATTTTCATCTCCAGCAGGATGTTTACAAGCAAAATTTTATGTCTAACTGAAAGCAGATGTTTCATAGCACTACTTCAAGAAAGAGCTATCCTTTTGGTTTTATTTTATGAAAGGAATTTGACGTTTGTTGACTGAAACTGAGGCAGTTTCCTACAAGAGATGTAGGAAAATTAAGAAATAAGGTTTGCTAAATCAAAAGGTGATTTCCTACTTAGCATATTCTTCCCTTGATGTTGTGGAGTAGTCCTTGCAGGAGATCTGGGCAGTAGGCTGCAGTCACGGGCTCCCTTTCTGGCCTGTTCAGCACTTCCAAATTAACAGAAAATCCCACAACCAACCAGCAATCAACAAAATGCTTTTTTTTTTTCCACTACCTGAGCCCTTCACTACCTTGTGGCAGGGAAAGTGGTTGGCAAAGCTTTCACTCATGTGGAAATAACCTGGACAAAAGCTCAGCTAGACAGGTTATGTCTACCTGAGAGTAATTTTTCCTTAACTATCCTGACTCAGACTGGTGACTCCTGTTTTCTTGACACTACATGGATGCTTTCTCACCTCTCCCTTTCAGCATTTCTATGCATTTTGTTCACATACACATACCCAGACTGCACACAGCGCAGTGCAAGTGGAAGGAAGGTTGCTCCATTTGCTCTCTGATATAAAAAAGCCTCAGTCCAAAATAAAAACATGTGACAGCATAAGAATACTTCAGCTAAAGTAATAAATCCTTCCAATTTGTTAACTTGTGTTAGCATTGAAAAGCCAGAGTTAAGGCTTCAAACCACAGGCTTTTCTCATTAACATCTATTGACAGTGTAGGCAAAAATATCTTGTCTTTTGTCCCTATGGATGGAATCCAGACATCTCTCTCCCCGCTGCCTTAGGTTTGCTCTCATTAATTGCCCTAGTTCCTTTCTCTGTCTCTCTCTCTCTCTCTCTTAGACTGGCTATACCTCCTCTACGTGTACAGCAGAAAACCAGTAAGTGGAACTGACTGCCAAATGCAGCAAGAGGGGTTCAATCTCCAAGTGATTTTAGAAATGAGTGACATAAAAAGGATAAAGTAATTACATAAAAGAGAAGAGAGGATTACAAATAAGAGAATTACAAATAGACACACAGGACATTTAAGGGCTCTGCTATCTTTCAGCTTCCAAGATGTTCCACATGATCATTTACTATTAGCTCTAATTGACTTCAGTGCAACAAAAGCACAATGAGACATTTCCAGACAAGTAAAATACACATGCACTGCTGGGTATCAGCACAAAAGAAGTGTAACTACTTCAGGAAAGTTGTAGCTTGGCAGCTGATGAAAAGGAAGAGTTATTCTTCGCATACTTTTCTTAAGCTTCTACAGCGCAAATACTTTACACAAACAATGCCACCTATCTGAAGCATCTGCAATATTTTCAAGTTTGTTCCTGTGCCAGAAAGTTGGTATTGGATGTAGCTTTTCTACTTTTCATATAATCACCTGCTGCTGGCTGTTTTATCATCATATTTCTCAGTTGAATTCTATATACATTGATACACCTTCTTACGCCATTCTATTTTAATAACACAACACAAATACCAATTTTTTACTATTAGCCTAGCAATACAATAGAAAGTGAGAATAGAAAACCCCCTATGCTTCTTGAAAATCAGAGCATGCTATGTATGTTTGCCCATAATACGTACATCAATCACTGTACCATATCAGCACTTATTAGCACAGTTATTTTCATACTAAATTACGTTCATTTTGCTGACATGTAAGTATGATTTAGCCTTCATGTTACATACGCACAGGGAAACATTCTTTGCACTATAGCCTAAAGATGTATCTGTCACTACAGTAACAAAAGCCTCAAAAATTAATCCTACAAATAAACTGTGAATAAGCATGAACTCTCTATGTTCTGAAATATGAACAGTATGTATCAATGTTAAAAGTAGCAAAAGCAGTATTTTATTAGCATCATACAAAAGCGTTAATTACAAATCCCTGAATTTTATAAACATACCAGTTTTCAGAGCCAAAACCAAATACTTGTAGTAACTTGCATGTATTTTCAAAACACAGCACTTGAACATTTAAAAACAAACCTATATTTATCCTTTCTTTCTGCTCCACTTGTACATTTTAATTCCCAACACTTTGAACAGGATATTGACGCATACAGATTTAGGACTTTATTTAAATAATTCCTAATATATAAGTAGAAATTTTTTTAAAATTTTTTTTTTTAAAGAAGAAAAGTTTGTTTGGCAACATTGTACAGTTGAATCATAGCTAGTTATTCATAGTTAAGAACACCTCATTGGCTCTGTGTAAAGTTTTAAAATAGTGCACAAATGCACTTTATGTGAACTCAGAATTCTCAGAGGATATAAGCTGTAGTGCAGAGCTGAGGTTGAATTGTAAGCAGTGGGACAAGTAACTGGATAATGAAATTTAATCACAAAGAACTCCCTGAAAGACAAAACTTTCTGTTTCAAGTATTCTTTTAATGAATGTTTCTGGCTGTTCCTTCCTCAGCCATGTGTGTACTCTGTGAAGACACTGACTGCAGTATGGCCACTGCAGCCAAGTGTGGCATGTCTTGCCAGGGCACTAGAGGAATTAATTGATTTAGTGCTCTTCCAAACATGAAGATGAACTTACTATAGCTAGAAGGGGACAAAGGCTTGTGTGCAGTTGCTTATTATAACAGCACAGGGAAGCATAGCTGCACTGCAAGTATTACATACTATGTCACTTCCTTGTGTTGAAGAGAACCTGCTGTTAAGAGAGAGTAATATCCTGGCTCTTTGAATGTAACACAGGATAGAAGACAGGCTAATGTGACCTGTAAATGCCAGTTTTACATAGTTTTTGTAGTACTTCCAACTCAAATTCTCTGTTTTTGGAAATGCCTGATGTCATTATCCCCTGCACCTTGGCGGACAAAAAGCATGGGGCATCCCTGGGCAAACCTCATCTCAGGGTCAGTTACAACAGATGTAGAATGCTATCCTTAACAACAACATGTAGAATGCAACAGATGTAGAACGCTATCCTTAACAACAACAGATGTAGAATGCTATCCTTAACAACAACAACAAAAATCATTAGGGCTTAACTGCACCAGCATCCAGGTTAATGAATATTTATCATTCTCTACTGATTCTTCTAATTGTAGCTTATTTTATTTTTTAAACAAACAGAAAACCTGCTTGTTCAGGAGTCCTTGGTAATTGAGATACAGAGCTTTTTAAACAGTTATAAAAAGGCTCTGCACCTGTAATCACACGCTGTATTCATATTATGCTTTTATACCAACAGTTACAAAGCCGCTAGCTGAGATTTCTGTGTAGTCTGCAACATTTGTAACAAGTTTGCCATTATTGCAGGCAGGCCCATTTTCAGCTGTTTGCCATTTAGGCAGAGTTTTCCATTTGTTCCAAGACTGAGGTAATTAGAATGCCATCTTCTTGTCTTGGCAAGCTCCTCAGTCACTGACCAGTGCATTATAATGCAAGATAGATTCTAACTGTGATTATATAACCCTGTCTTACACTTGGGACAATGATAATAATAAGAACAGGAAATGTATCTGCTGTATTCCCCTGACTGTGCCAGTTTTTTGGTTCTGTTTTTTTGGGTTTTTTTTAAATGGTCAGTTGTGCAAGTGTCCCATGGGAATCTCTCACAGTAATTTTGTTACAGTGAACATACTCAGCTCATAAGATTTACACACCCCACACACCCCCCCAAGGAATCGTAAAAATAAGCAATGACAGAGTTGCTAGGTCCCCTTACCCTCTCTTCTACTATATTCTACACTTAAGAGTATGTTCTATGCAGTTTATTCATTTCTGGCTCTGAAAGAATTTCAGTGATGCGAATAGGAGGAAAGTGAATGAAAAATTATGTAATTCAGATAAAGATCTAGTTTACTCCATATACTGATCTATACTCAAACTCTGAAAATACCCAGGACATTCCTGAACCCAGGACATACCCAAAATATCAATAGAAAAAAAAGGAACAAAGAGGTAAGGTTAACAAAGGATGACATGACTTGGCCACATACACACGAAGACAACTGAAGAACAAGTTGTATTTACATCAGGCACTTGCTGGTCCTACACTTATAACAGATTTTGCTTAGAATAGACTGGCCCCTCACTTAATGTCAGTGCTGCCTACATCCCGTCTTACATTTTTTCTGTCTTACATTTCTAATGGACTAATGTCTCTTGTGACAATGTCAGTCCTTTCATTACAGCCTTTTCAGGTCATGAACAAACTTCTTGCTAAAAACCTGAAACCCCTCCATAACAGCATAACTGTGTTTTCTCTATTTATAATTTCCAATTTTGCACAAGAAGGTGCAAATACTTCTTACACAGAGAAGGATTTTCTTCATATTTATTTTCTAGTGTTTCTAGAAACCTAATTTTTGTATATTTTTTATATTGATTTGCACCCTTCTCCCCAACCTCCCTAAATAGAAGTAAGAGCTCAGAACATGCTTGAACACTGCCAGGGATGGAGTATTTACCACTTCTTTGGGCAACCTGTTCCACGCTTGTTTGCACACTTATTGGTTATAAATATACTTGGAGATCTTTAAAGGAAAAGATTCTCATGTTTTTTTAGATCTGTTGTTTGTCTTTCCCCCTCGCCCCAAAAGGAGGCCAGAGAGATAAATGTAAAATAAATCAAGAATTGATAACAAGGTTTTGCTTTTTAAATATGCTCCTTTCATTTTTAGTAATAGAGGTTGGTAACATCACTTCCTGATTTTTAAGCCTTTGTGTAATAGATGATAGTATGCCTCCTTAGAGTGGACAGAAGTAATCAAGCTTCATGTAATCTTGATGTGACTTGTCAGGAGCAGTATCCTGCTGGAGAGGTGAAGAGCTATGTAATGTCTTGAAGCCTCTCCTCTTGAGGACAAACCTAAGACAGCATTTTGCAGCACAGCAAGATTAGAGTTTTTATTCTTCCTCTTCAGCTGTAGCCCACTCTTGAAATGTGAGGTTCATGAATCGACCTGTGCTTTGCACTCTCTGGGACACAGCTTGAACTCTGGCTGTAGGTACAGAAGTCCCAAATGTGCAATTGCCACACTTAGGCACTCTTTGACCCAAAAATCCATGCAGGGTCCAGCTCTAATGTGGAGCAGCAAACTGAACTATTGTATTTGAGAAAACTAAAGCAAGCTGACATTTTCTTTTATCAGACCATTTCCAGCCCATCAGCTAAGTGCTCCTTGATGTATTCTGTTTAAAACAATGCACTTAATTTTACGTGATTAATTATACGTAGTATGCCACAGACTAAAACACATCTCAATCCTAGTGATAAGAGAGAGTAGAGCAAAAAAAGAATGATAAAGGGCTTTAAGGAAGACAAGGATGCAAGAAGAACTTTGATTTAATTGTAGAACCTCATAGTTCACACTGATAATTATCAGTACAGCAGATAATACGCAGGTAAGCACCTCAAAGCCACACATTCCTTCAGTCTCTAAATGACAGTGAGTGTGCTGCTGGATTATGGTTGTGAGCAGATGCATTGTGTTTGTTGATTTGTAATGATGGATAAGCTACAGTGAGCCATTGAGCTAGGAAGGTAACATTTAGAGTGAAGGGCAGATACAATTCAAATGCCAACAAACAAACTGCATGGTACTTACTGAAATAATTTATTTTTTTCTTTTAAAGGAAGCGTTAGGTTTTTTCCTTCGCCAGTAAGAGCAGGAACTGTGTATGGTGTGAAAAGATAACCAGATTAACAGCTGGAAATATTTCTAAAGATTGTTAATATTTTGGGAAAATAGGCAAACATATGAAAAGGCTAACTAATAGCTTAAATCCAGTAACAGTGGAGGAGACAGATTATGCCCCAGTAATGAGAGATCAAAACTAGGCTATGAGACTCTACAATGGAAACTTCTGTGGGGAATGGAGAGGCTTGTATGTTGCAGTTGCTATTACTGCAGTAGCTGAACTAGGAACAACCTTTTTAGGCTAGCCTTGCTTAACCAAAGTGAGTCTTTATGATGGGGTCAACAGGGATACAGGGTCCTTCCATTAAATACTACATATATGATGTATATTATTCTTACCTTTATTTATGCTAGTTTTTACATTTTTTTTTTATGCTGGAGAGGGACTCTTCATCAGGGACTGAGCAACAGGACAAGGGGTAATGGGTTCAAACTTAAACAGAGGATGTTCAGGTTGGATATAAGGAAAAAGTTATTTACTGTGAGGGTGGTGAGGCACTGGAATGGGTTGCCCAAAGAAGTGGTAAATGCTCCATCCCTGGCAGTGTTCAAGGCCAGGTTAGACAGAGCCTTGCGCAACATGGTCTGTGTGATCTATCATCCCTGCTCATGGCAGGGGGGTTGGAACTAGATGATCTTAAGGTCCTTTCCAACCCTAACTATTCTATGATTCTATATTAACCAAATTAGTTCAGGAAAAAACTTCTAGTAACAAATACTTAATGTTTTAAAAAGAACTCCTTCAATTTCTACTCCACTATTCATTTTCTTTCTCAGCAAAACACTGAAATAAAAAACAAAACACCTCTTGTTTCTAAATTGCCTTTGTGCCAAACCCAAGAATTATGACTTTGGAGCTCAACTTTGAAAAACCTCAAAAAATTAAAACTCACCTTTTATTCATCACTTAGAGTTGAAATGGCATTAACTTACTTTGCATAAAAATAAAGCTGGAACTTACACAAGTCGCTAAAACTTAACGTTTTTAAAGCACAAAGTGCTCAATACAGCCCACAGAAGAATGTTTTCAAAGTACTGCTTGTATACACAGGTGTTCGGATAGGCTGTTTATGCAAATCAATCTGGTGACAACAGAACAGTATTAAAAATCTGAAAACACACCATGTGAGATAAATGCACTTGGGGACTGCTCAGCAGGATTTCTGCACTACAGAAGTTGCTAGAACTAGTTTGAATAATTGGCTACTATCTTTTTCCATCAGCAAAACTTCGCAAATCTCAAATGAAATCAAATGCTGAAACTCTTAAATACCAGAGTAATTCTGAGCTAAAGATTACCAAAACTGTCTGTATTTTTAAGTAACTCGGGCCTTACATAGTATATGTATTTGCCGATGGCTCTGGAAAAAACAACTGCCAATTGCACACTGACTCGGAACTAAATGATAGACCAAGAAAAAGAAACAGAGCTAAGATGAAACACACTACCCATAAGGGTATCAGCTGTTTCAGTCACAAGAGGATTAACCATTAAACCAGAAAAACTTGCTTACCTCCCTCTGCTGCTCTGAAGTTTAATAACTCATGGTTGCAAATATTTCTAAGATGTGGGGGATGAAAACTGTCAGATACCTTAAACCAAACCAAACAAACAAGAAATTGTTTTCTTGAATTGCTAGGCACAAAAACTGAGGTTGCAACATTAGTACTTTTAAGACAGTAATGGCCATTAGTGATATAAAAGCTACTTCACTAAAGTACCTGAAAAGCTGTTTGGCTTACTATAGTTGTAACTCCAAACAAAATTTCATGCTTTCGCTCCGACATCTGCAAACTAGAGCAGGCAAAATAGTTCAGGCATTAGGTAGTTGTAATTTACTTGCAACTGTGCTAGCTCTGAATGACACCAGTCAGAATCAGAGCCTCCAAAACACTGAGTAAATGATACATGAAGAGCTTACAGGCCACTCTGAAGGAAGGCATGCTAATGGGAAGAAAGGAAGAGAGAAGTGACTGATAATAGAAGTGAAGGATATATAAAGTGCATAGTCCCAAATAATTTAAATATTTCTTTACTAAAATTAAGAGCAGCACCTGGCTTGAACAAGCATGCTCAATCAGACTCAAAAGCTTGTATCACAGCACAGTGGATCTTTGGGAAAAATTTGAAGACTGGACAGAAACCCTAATATCCTCCCTCCGCCTCCAGCAGGGTATTTATTCATTTTTCCTCCCATTTAAAACAGTACGTCAAAATTTCCTTCTAAAACCATTGTTTCATTCTGTGCAATATCCCTTAATTTGGTATTCAGTACAAGCTTCTAAATATCAGTGGGCTGCAGATGTTGTGTGGTAAATTGTCACTGTGCTATTAAAGCTGTCAGGGGTCAGGCTGGATGTGTTGGCAGCTAGCTGGAGACACCTGGAATTTCTGGCATATTCAGAGAATTCTCTTTCTGAATAAAATGGTGTCAACATCTACTGATTCAAGATTTGAAAAGATCTCACCAGATCCACAGCCCTTCACTGCAATTTCCTAGATAAGCTATTCCTCTAAATCCCCACCTTGTCCTTGGTTTTCTCCCTCACAGTCCACCTATATTATGAAAAATGCAGCTGCCTGGAACTATGCTGGCAGGGTGGGCATCTAAAACTCTGCTATATACTTTCAAAATAGAAAGCTTTTTATGTAGAAGTATCAGAGTATCACAAGCACAATCAACATCTTGGACAATCTGAGAGGCTGCACTGTCTCACCAACGCATTTAGATGATGGTGTACTTCAGTGGCTTATAGGAAGTTGTCAAGATCACTAGAGTCACCTGTCTTTTTAAAAACATTTTTTAACTAACTTGTCATTTGAATCTTACCCTGGCGCAAACATTATTTAAGTGTCAACAGGACTCTTTCTGAATCAGGAATAAGGAATTTAGCCTTGTGAAAGAATTAAAACTGGTACATTCTCATGCCTGAAGGCAGTAATGTTCAAAAGAATAAAATGCCTGATGAAGGCAAAGAGCTAGAGAAAATTTGTATAAACTTGAGCAGTCTTGTCCTGAAACCCAAGATCTTCTACCTCTTTTGTTTGACAGTAGTTAGTAGCAAAAATGAAGACAAAGAAATGGGTAAGAATAATTCGAAATATTGCAATGGAAGTGTGTTGCACAAACCTCACAGTAGAGCCCAGCAACAGCAGAAATAAACAGAACTTTGTGTCACGGCTTAATGAAAACTCAATAAGCAGAATGCCAAATCAGTAACAGCATCCGCACATCAGATTTTATTGACGCAAAACAAGTCAGTGTACTTCCCTGTACCCCAGGCGACTTTACAAGTATGGATTTTTTTCCCCAGTTCCCACGAATAAATAAAATTTGTGGTCCCTATACATAACATTACTATTCTGCTAAAGTAACAGTAACCTGGAGCTCAGAGAGGTAATTAGCACTGATTTTGTGTATTTGCAGTATGGATAAAAAATGTCCACAGTTTTAAAAAATGAGACTACAATGCTATAATTGCTCAACGACTTGCATTCAAACTTACATTAGATTTTTCAAGACTATTTTCTGTCACTTCTGACAATTTTATAGTCATCTTTAGGACATATCAGTAGTTGTCCAAAATACCTGTATCCAGAGACCTTGACCAGGCTATTAAGACACATTCAGAAGGCCCTAGCTGTGTTTACACTGAAGAGCACACAGGGGGATCCTTAGGAACCCAAGCCAGTCTGACCCCGGAGTATTCCTGGTACTGTCTCATTAGCATCTTTATCTGCTACCTCCTTGTAATAAAATGAGGTAGAAGAGATGTGGGACTAAGTTATGGAACAGGTAGGGACAGGTATTTGAGCTATCAGTATCCCATGTTCCTCTTGGAAGGCCATCCCTGCTCTAACCTGCCACTCAGCAGCACGCACTTGCCATCATAGCCTCTGTTTGCCTGAATGAAGAGCATTTTTTTTCGCTCCTCTCTTTCAGCTCTACCCAGTGATGCACTGAGGTATCATCGTCCTGGCAACTGGCCCAGAACCTGGCATGCCTCTGTCAGATGGTCTGCTCAAAAATGCAGAGGACCCTCCTCAGGAGGAGACTTCCTGCCTGGCCCAACCCTGTGGCACTTGCATGGTCTGAGCTAGCCACAGCCAGCCAAGAACCCTGCCAGAAAGGGCTGGATTCTGACTCCCTGGCATACTGAATGTTACAATGCTGTACATGTCAAGGGAACCCAATTAGCTTTATACTAAAAGGTATCTTTGGGGAGACTACTCTATATCAAGGTATTGGGTGGGAGGGGAGGGCGAGGAACGGATGTTGTTCATGCCCCCCAAAGTACACAGACCATCTGGTTTTGTAGATAACTGGCCAGAGAAGTTGAGCACTGAATATTCCTGAGTGTTTTGGAGAAAGTAATGCTGATGTGAGGGGACACACTTTTACTAACATCAAGATTCAACGTCTTGGTCAAGATTTATTCCTCTGCATCTGTCTGCACTATGCTATCAGTTATCCATCACCATGCCTTCTAAGTATTTTTTCCTCCGCAAAGGATGAGTACCTGAGCAAGATGTCCATTTGCTTAAGAAACATGAACTTCGTTTTTCTTCTAACCAAATTTCCTCCTCTTTCTCAGTCATTCAGTAACTCTAAATCATTTTTAAATTTATCATAAACTCCTGATTTTCTGAAGGACAGATTTTTATCTTTGACATCTTCAGCTCATCCCATAGACCTTTATTAAACTCAATTAATTACACTATTTGGGAAAACAGTATGTGGGAACACCAACACCTATAGAGCATCTCATCTCTCCTTTAAGCAGCTGAACCTTTCACACAAGGAACATTGGAAACTTCTTATTGCATAAAAAAAGAATAAAAAAAGAATTTATGTGAATTTGTAAATCAGGAAAAAGTTGTAACTACGATGATTTTTTAAAAATGTAACATTATACATGCTAGTATTAGAAATTAGATGTAACAAGTATTCAAGCTCATCTGATTAAGATCACGATATTCCACTGAACACTGCAATAACAAAAGAGTCAGGATTCAATGAAGTACAGAGAAATTTCCTCAGTAAACGTGAAGGAATGTGGGACTTTAACGGAATATTTTCAGGAAGTGGAACAGTAGCATTAGCAAAACCTCTAGAAAGAGAAGGAAACAGACACAGAAAGAGCAGCTTTAGAGACAATACTGTTGTTATGAGCATCCTTCTTTGTGATTATCCATGCAAGAGGATGTTAAGGATGAAGTTCCCTACTCTGAATTTATGAGAGATTGCTGTAAAAGGCAACATTCCAAACAACCACAGGGTTTCTCTCCCACTTCTCCAGGGCTAGTAGTGCAGCATCAGGGAAGATGTCATACCTGCTGCTCTCCCCTGCATCTGGGGCTTCGGCAGAGAAATCCCTGCAGCTTTTAACAGCTAGTCCTCCTTGCAGCTTTCATGTAAATTACTCTCTGAGACTTCATTTCCTGACATAGCTCAAACCCTTTCAAGCACAGGTGAGAAGCACAGTCATCTTCTTCTTAACTGTATATAGCCATAACACATCTCTCCTCTCCATACCCAATTAAGACCCCATGAAAATGTTGCAGACTCTCATAAAAAAATACATTTAAGCCCTACCCCAAAGGTCATCAGCATTCCCAAGGGCCATGCATACAGGGGAGACACAATTATGACTTTGTTAGTTTAGGACAGCTTCTGAAAATAAAAACATTTTATTAACCCATAAAAGCAAAACTCACTTTAACAGAAATAAAATAAAACATGCTCAGAAGATAAGGATATGTAGACAGCTCTGAAATACAAAAAGCTAAGGCTAGCTGACTGCCATCATCTAATGCCATGGTATGTAACCTTTTACATGCACTAATTCTGCTAACTGGTGCCTAGGGATTTTCACAGCCATTTCAGCACCTCCGAGGTAATGTCTAAGGGGAATTAGGTTTCACATCAGTAACTAAGTGTACATAAAAACATATGCAGAATACATGATAAACCCCACTATCATAGAATCCTTTAAAAACCTTTACATTTGGCCCTTGCTGTTCATCCACATAGTACACTAGTAATTTGCACCTTTAAAAATAATTTCTCCACTCCATGCATGAGAAAGGAAAGGATTCAAAAGCATAGAAATGACTTAGTCATTCCGGCATCATCGCCTACTTTGTTCTTGCAAAGATTTTACTCTTGCTGGGGAGCGTGCAGCTTTTTAAAACTCTGGGTTATAACCTGATACTTAAGAAAATTACTTTTGGATTTCCC
>NW_009921311.1:42286-50079 GCF_000696875.1 Nestor notabilis | reverse complement strand
ATTCCTATGAATATAAACAGAGCTTTTCCAGTTTCTTTGCTACCTTCCTTTCCTTTTTGCCTTTTCTACCTTCTGGGTCTCATATAGCTACAGTGAGATGACTTACCTGCAGTACAGAGAGAAAGGAAGTAGCTTTTGGAAACCAGATGTCAGCATGTATGACGAAAGCAAAGGGGAGGGCTGCTGGAAATCGAACGGGCTCCTGTCCACATTCTGGAGAAACTCTGCAACTACTTAAAGTCTCTGACGTAACTGGGCAGTTGGCTTTAAAATATTTACCAGAATTAATATATAAAGTCCTAAAAGAGTTTCTACATCGTTTGCATTCTATTAATAAATCGTTATTTAACAGTTGGTTTCTAACAAATCAAAGCTACTGAGCTGGATTCATAAGCAGTATCATTTCTTGTCAGCTTTGTCAGGGACACTTTTCTTAAATCCCATTATCATTCTCTTAACATTTTGCAAGCTTGAAGCAGCTTGGGCTACAGTCCATGGGAAAAACTGGATCAGAAAGTCCTTAAACAAACAAACAAACAAACAAAATACCCACTCATAAAACCCCAACTAACCAACAAAACCCCTCAGTTTTTTCCAAGAACAGAAAAACAAAGCCAGAGAAAATATATAAGTTTAACAAGTAAAAAAAAAAAAGCAAACAAACCTGTAAATGCTTATTTGATGAGCCTTTGTCCTGGGTTCAGCTACAGCAGTCATTTTCTCCTTCTTAGTAGCTGGTGCAGTGCTGTGGTTTTGACTTTCAGTCTGGGAACAACGCTGATAACACCCATGGTTTTAGTTGTTGCTAAGTAATGTTTACTCTGACCAAGGACTTTCTCAGTCTCATGCTCTGCCAGGGAGGAGGGGAAGCCGGGAGGAAGCAGAGACAGGACACCTGACCCAAACTGGCCAAAGGGCTATTCCATACCACAGCACATCATGCCCAGTATAGAAACTGAGGGGAGTTACCCGGAAGGCCCAGATCACTGCTTGGGTCGGGCTGGGTATCTGTTGGTGGGCGATGAGCGGTTGTGTCCTCTCCCCTTGTTATTCCTCTTATCATTATTATTGGTAGCAGTAGTGGTTTGTATTATACCTTAGTTACTGGAGTGCTGTTACCTCAACCTGTGGGAGTTACATTCCTCTGATTCTCCTCCCCATCCCTCCGGGAGCGGGAGGAGGAAGGAAGAGGTGGGGGGGAGTGAGCGAGCAGCTGCGTGGTTCCAAGTTGCTGGCTGGGCTTGAACCATGACAGCCTTCTAGTGTTCACACTTTTGAAATGTGCACTGGATTACTGATTACTGCTGGTTTACTGCTGAAAGTGACATTCAGGAATTAGGAAGATGCTTACTGATGCCCAAGAAATATCTGCCCAGTTGTGACTGAATTGCAGCATCTGAAGCAACGACTTGCAAACACTCAGAGAAAAGTAATTAAAGACTGGTAAGGAAATTCTCAAAGGAGTCTACAGTAACACCACTACTCAGAATGAGTCGTGAAGATAAACCTGTTAAGATTTCAAACCACTTAAATGCTATGATAATGAACTCCATGAAAAGCCCATGAGAATAGTAATAAATCTGTAATCAAGTGTGATATTAGAATGTTGTCTGGTAAACAGAACTATGTACCTGACACCAAACACTAAAAACCTATTGAATCACAGCTCACATCATTGGTAGCTGTCTCTCTGCAGACTGCATAAACGAAGGACCATAAAAAGAAAATGTATATATATTGATGTAGGCAGATAAATAAGAGTTTGGTAAATTTTACACAAGTGCCAGATGAAGTTCGGAAGTTCAAACCTGTGATTCTGTACTTCAACTTTTGAGGGATTTGACTTCACCAACTTAATCCCTGAGTGTTATTAAACTGTTTTTTATTTTTCTCTATGTGACTCAGCAGTGCCCTCACATCAGTTGAGTAGACTAGAATAGTGGTCTGCCAATGAAGTACGTCAACTACTTGAATATACAGTCTATTTTTTCATTTCCCCATTCAGGTGGAAGAACACAGAAATTAATCTAGTTTAATCTAACAACACGTCTTCTGAAAGCAGTCACAATTTATTAAAATGTCATCTTCAAGGAAAAGTTGGATTCACTATGGCATTTTACAGCTGTAGCTGTGCTCCCTGCATGTCTGTACAAATTTATGAACTGCACATTCGGTTCCTTACCAGACCTTTGACCTACTATACACTAGAAATTTATTTTCTTTCCCCTGGCAGCAAAAATGGAATGATTAAACCAGGTGAACTGATCACATTCATATATTCATGTATAAAAATAGCTCAAATACTTTTAGCTCAGATGCTTTGCAATATTTGTATTCATACTTGTATCTATGATGGTTCATGTAATTTTATTTTCTGCTGAGGGAAAATCATATGACACTAGTCAAGCCAAAGAAGATATTCTATTACAAAGGCACCTTTTTTTTTCCCCAAGATTGAACTGCTTGAACAGTACAAATGGATATGAGCCAGTATTTCTCTGAACTTAGTCTCTTTATATAAACATTGGCTTGATCTGATGACAAATCTCAAAGTAGTTTTTTTCAGCTATCAATCAGAAATGCAAACACTAGTGAATAAAACTCATTTCTCTCTGTAAAAGATCATCAGAGCATACACCAAAAAAAAACACCTCTTGAGTTCCAGCATGCACACTTCAGTAGGTTTTTTAACTGGAAAAACACTGTAAGATTCAGCTACTTCCTGGGAAAGCTGAGGTTGGAGTTGAAGCACTTGTTCTCTAAGAAGAAAAAGAGGAGGCTGACTCAGCACCTTCAATATAGTGATGGTGACAGAACCAGAGAGATTCAGAGTGGAGAAAGCAAGGCTCTCAGGTACACAGCAGCACTGTAGCTGTTCAAACATTCCTAACATGGAGAAAACTTTAATATACACATTAATATACAACTAAGAGAATTGAGTCTGAATGGCCTGAACAATTACAATAGCAGTACTTACTACTAAGAGCTCAGCACAATTTTCTCTCTAGAAAGTTTCTTCCAAGGCCCCATATGCTTTGGGTTAATTTTGTTTAGCCTTCCAATAACTTTCTTAGACTCTTAAATTTTCTACACATTCAACCTCTGAACTGTGAAAAGTCTTGAGGGAAAAGATACCTAGTTCTCCACCAGTATTGCTACCAGCTTCTGTCTGCTTCCAGAGAACAAGGCATTTCCTGTGAAAGCATGCGTGAAGCAGTGAGGCTGCAGTGTGCCACAGAGAAGTCTCCTGGCAATGCCAGCGTAACAGTAGGGACAGACGGACCCTTTGATGCTGCTGTGACAGTGGATTTGTAGTTTGACAACAATGATCTTTCCTGCAAATTCAGCTCACACCTTAATGGGGGACAAATCAACATTGCTGCTGGGAATCTGCCTGTCTTTGAATCTTGCTTACTCAGTGAAACTCTATTTTCTACCAGTAGGACTTTTTAAAGCACAAACCACTGAATTAACTCTTCCTCCTTTGACTTCAGGTAGGGGTTTTATAACTTCAATGTGTCAGATCAATACTGAATGCTTTTAAAAAAACTGACTGTAAGTTTGCCATGTTCTGTCTCCCTTCTCATAGCATTACCCTTTTAAGAAAGAGAAAACAAAACACAGAATAAAAAACCTGTTGATTTACTTCCCAGTCCAGAATTTCTCCCTCAGTCACCCTTCCAATACCTACTTACTAATGCTAACACTAGTGTGTGAAACAAGCTGCTCCTTCTGCTGCATTCAGGGTTTCTGCCACAGCTTCTGTGCCCTCCATGTCCTTAGAAGAACTTTGAAAAAAGACCAATCTGCTACTAAATGCCTGGTTCAAAAAAGCCTTTGGATAAACACAAAAGCCTCACCATTTTTCTGCTCCCAGCATTTCCATGTTCCACGTGGAGAAGTGGGACTATGTTGCTGTGCTAGGTAATCCCTGAGAAGGTGGTATTGATAATCACCACTGAATTTTTGGTTGGTTACTAAAACCAAAAAGTATTGCTGGCTCAGAGGTAGTGTTATCCAGTATGGAAGAAGATGCAAGAAGGTATCATAAAAAACAAAGTAAAATGGAACATTGCCCTTCCTAAAGTGTAAAAACTGGCTTTCTAAGATTCAGCTGGGAAAGCTACCTTATAAATCTTCATTTGTCTATTCAGTGAATGCATTAAGATGCAAATGTCAGAAGCAGTGATGAAGGAGATTAAATAGGTTTAGAGTGACTTTGTGAAACAAATGTAATAGATTCCACAGATTGCGGCTTACGGCCTTGCTTGCTGGATTTCCTGTGTATCAAACAGCACACTGGAACAACTGCTGTGATCTGAACTTTGCAATTCCCAAGGTTCACATTCCAAAAGGAGAGGACAGTCTCCTGCTCTCCCCAAGTTCAGAATTCTGTCTTACTATTTTCCCTCTATATATTTCTACTTTCTGTATATAGACAAAAATCAAGAAGTCTCTCACATTCAAATGTGGTGTCCCCCTCCTTTCCCAGTCTCACAGCCTTCCATCACGTTTTCACCCAGCTAAATAAGAGAGGACTGTAATTCAGCGATAGGGACAAGAGTTTAAAGCACGCTCCTCACTAAAAAAGTTGTATCTAGTGGATCCATGCTTCAACATTAGTGTTACCAGGTTTGTCTCTTTGAGTCTGATTCATCTCCTAAATCACTGATAGAACTCACATTTGCGCTGCTGATGCAGCATCAAACGCAAGATCAAAGAAAGCATTCAGCTGTTAAAAATACCCAACCTGGTAAACTTTTTGGAGAAACCCTACCTGGGCTTGTTTAGATGCAACACACATAAATGTGTGTTATCAGGCACTGTTAGCAAACACAAAACTGCCCAGGTACATAACTGCTGCTAGCAGTTGACTGAATCCAAATGTAAGCATCCATAACCCTAGAGCCATTAACAAGCTCTGTTTGCTAGGCATGCTACCAGCAAAGCTAACACACTCGATGCACTGGAGTTCAGGGCAGAGAACAGGAGTAAAATGAGCTCATTTTTGCATTCCAATCTCCTGGCTAGCACACTATGTAGGAAGCTGGAGATGTGCTCTCTACACCAGTCCCAACAGGAGGGGCTTTCAAAAGTTCTCTACCTCTGAAAATGCATTTTACCCCTGAATCAGGGGTATAAATAAGAACTGCCATCCTAAGTCAGCACAAAGCTCCCCCAGGCTCAGTACTGCATTCCCATTAATGGTGAGTAGTTGAGGACCAGGGAAGAATACAACAGGAAAAAAGTGCAATGATGGTTCTCCAGAATACTCTTCCAGTCTCCAGTATCTGTGACTTAAGGACTCATTTAATCATTGTCCTGAGTTCAGCTACAGCAGTCATTTTTTCTCCTTCTTAGTAGCTGGTGCAGTGTTGTGGTTTTGACTTTCAGTCTGGGAACAGCGCCGATAACATCGATGTTTTTAGTTGTTGCTAAGTAATGTTTACTCTGACCAAGGACTTCCTCAGTCTCATGCTCTGCCAGGGAGGAGGGGAAGCCAGGAGGAAGCAGAGACAGGACACCTGACCCAAACTGGCCAAAGGGGTATTCCATACCACAGCACATCATGCCCAGTATAGAAACTGAGGGGAGTTACCCGGAAGGCCCAGATCACTGCTCGGGTCGGGCTGGGTATCTGTTGGTGGGCGATGAGCGGTTGTGTCCTCTCCCCTTGTTATTTCCTCTTATCATTATTATTGGTAGCAGTAGTGGTTTGTATTATACCTTAGTTACTGGAGTGCTGTTACCTCAATCTGTGGGAGTTACATTCCTCCTATTCTCCTCCCCACCCCTCCAGGAGCAGGGGGGAGGAAGGAAGAGGTGGGGGGGGAGTGAGCGAGCGGCGAGGGGGGGGGGGGGGAGTGAGCGAGCGGCTACATGGTTTCAAGTTGCTGGCTGGGCTCAAACCACGACAGTCATAATCACAATTAAAAGAGACTGGATAATAGCTCTGCTCTTTTCAGGTACCAAAAAGAATTGATTAATTTCATAACTCTTGTACAATATATCCCAGTTTTTAAATATATCCAAATACATATTTGTGCCCCAACAAACAAATTCCAACAATTCAGCATCTTGATAACTCTATTTTTTACCTTTTATTTAAAATTTTTCATTAAAAGTACTGCCATTTACAGTATATCCCTCCTTTTGAAGGAAGTTTCAGGCAGAAATTCTCCTTTCAGTTATAAATGATGCAGCCTCGTGCTTGTTGTCCACACGTCCCAGGAATCCCAGTCTTTGTTTCTGCCCAGCAACACCACATTTAATGCGTTTGTAGCAACCAAAATGTGAATTCACAAAACTGCAGACCAGGAACTGCAGCTCAGCATACAAATTATTCTAAGTCTATGAAAATGCCAGAAAATAATTATCCTTCAATGTGTAGTTTGTGTTTGCATTAGCTTGCTTGAAGAGTGTTAGAAGACAAGACAACACCTTTCATGAAGAAGGTATCTACTTAGCCCAGGAGGAAAAAAACCTCATTTTTTAGAAGAACAAAGAAGGAAAAATGCATTACAGAAGTAATATTAATTTATTATTAATATCCATTTCTATCCAATAGCCTGTCAATAACATTTATGAAGTGTCAGAAAAAGATGCATTTCCTTCATCTGCCCCATTTTCCATAACATTTGCCACTACTTCACAAACTATCTATTTTTTAGTACTAGCCTCAGATATCTAGATTACCTCATCAGCCATTAAAAAAGACTAAAAAAAAAAACCCACAAAACCCCACAAAACCACTCCCACAAAAAGCTCCCAAAAAATGAGCAGAGGAGCAAAAAATATCCCTCACCCATAGACTGCTGGTAATTTTTAGGTGTTTACAAAACCAGCCTTTTCGCTAGTAGTGATCAGTCAGTAAGTCTCTAACTTCAAATGACAAAGCACTTCAAATTTAGTAATAATGTAATAGCCTTAACGATGTCATTACTAGTATTATCTTTTTAGTAAAGAGTTCATCTGTGTTTGGGCAATTCATAGGGTCCCAGCTGCCAGACGGGAAACTTTTTTTGGTTTTTAATTAAGGAATAAATGGAGGGCCTCATCCACCAAACTCCTCATCACCTAGAGGTGCCCAGTGTGATGTGTGAGCACCAAAGCTCTGAAGTAAGCAGCCAAAGTTTCTTTTCATTTGATTCTTTCCAATGGGTTCACAACAAGTCACCAGCCCCCCTTCTCCCCTCAAACAACAACAACAAAAAAATGAACACAAGAAAAACCCCCACGAAAAAAAAACAAAAAGCAAAACAACACCCACAATACAACTACCTTTTCCCCACATCCTGCAAAAAAACCCCAAACATAGCTTCACTTCTTTGAAGTGTCAGCACTGTGTTACCTCCTTGCCCAAAGGGAGGAAGGCAACTACTTCTAACGAAGTCATTTCAGAACTGGATATACTTTCCCCGCACACACCCATCCACAAACACAGACTCTTGCCAGGAAATTTAAGTGAATGAGTGAGAGAATAAGGATACAGACATCAGTTGTCATTCTTTCCCTTTTATGTTACAAAATCAAGCTTCAAAATCTCCAAGGACCTCTATTGCCACAACCTACTTCCCTGCCCTCTGAGAAAAACAATGAGGCCTCAGCTACTGGCCTCAGACATACCAATACCTCCCCTCTATGATGATACAGACACGAAGACAGATGGTCAGCTCAACTGTGTGTTTCTGTGCTTCCTTTCAAATCGTTTTGGCATGACCAGATGGCATTCTATATCTGCCTGGTATAAATTAAAACTTAATAGTAGCTACAGCACTGCCAGAAGTAATTAA
>NW_009921311.1:3750-42255 GCF_000696875.1 Nestor notabilis | reverse complement strand
CACTCTCTTTCCCAAAGCTGGGATGTCTCTTTCCATGATGATAGATATCTGACTAAAAATCTACCAGAGAGGGGAAAAAAGACCCATGGAAAACATTGCTATGGAAATAACTGAAATGTGGAAGTGAGAACAGTTACACAGTAACGTAACATAGAGTACAGATAAGGCACTGGCAATGAAAGAACAAGAAATTTAGCTGTTTGTCAGTGTGAACCTAAGATCTGTGACCAAGGAGTCTGGATCCTACTATCAGTTGTCTCTTCATATCATGCAACTCACTAACGATTTCACCCACTGCTATTGAAAATTCACATTAAAGGCTCTGACAGAAAGCCATAAATCTAAATCTTACACTGAGACAAGGGAGTTATTCCTCAGTGGATTTTCCTCCTGCCTCTTTACCCAAGATGCATGTCTATTTTCCTTTCACTGATGTCTTTTTCCTTAATTACTTGTGATTCTGTATCATAAAGTTTTATTCACAGAAAAAACAGTGATAATGTGTCACGGTTTTATTTGCTTGTGTCTTTGTTGAGAGATTTAGCATCTGCGAAAGTAAAACCAGTAAGTCTTCTTAGTTCAGAACAAAGTAATCTTGTTATCCTAATCACCGGCCTCTCTGGAAGATGTCATCACTGCTGACAAAAGCCTACTGTGTCTTATCAACTCAACCAAATCTGTCAGGGAGTGTTTCTGGGAAAAATCGACCTGTTTCACCCTTGTGAGTAATGGAATCAAATCCAGGTAGAGAGAAGACAGCTACTCTCAAGTTACTATCCCTGTTTTCTCTGCTGACATCCTCCTTCAGAGCCCACTGAAACTTTCAGGAGACACGCATGTGTACGAGAGTGTGTGGGTGTGCACTAAGAATCCCAACATAGGCCTCACGGTGCTCCAGTGCCAGCAGCATGGACAGTACATCTGACAAGTGGAGACACTACAGCACCAGCAACTGCAATGAGCTGGTAGCTGTCATCTTTTTCTCTGCTTCTTTTTTTTGTAAATCTCATCTCTCCTTTTGGCACTGACGTTTTGTGTTACTGGCATCACGGATGGTATTGTTTATGTTCCATACTGGTCCCAGTTTATTTGGTTTTGCTTATTTTCTTTACTTACAAATTACTACCTTAGGGGAAAAAAGTGCTTAGAACCTTTGTGCTGGTCTGATCTATTTAGGTATTGTGGTTGTTCATTTATTAGATCAAGTTCTCTCCTTCCTGCAAAGGCTGCTCCTTCTAACTTCTTAATTACCACAAATCTATTGTTTACTGTGATGAGCTATACAGAATGTTATCACAGTTGTTTGTAGCAGCAGGACCAGATCAAACAGCTGACAAGCCTCTATTCCAAAGCACTTGTAAGTTAGAGGCACAATTCATTAAACACAATTGAAGGCACACAATCAGACACTGTCTGGAGAATGTAAGCACTTGACAGTAAAAATCACTACAGGTTACTTTTAACAGTCAAAATCCAAAACGTATTAGCTTTTGTAGATCAGGAAGTCTAACATTTTTTCACATCAAGGCTCTCTAAATCCACCTCAGAGGTAGCCTAACTCTGATCTCACTTTCTACACTTGGAAAACAGATGCACGTTCTCTGCAGCACTCATGGCCTAGGGCCGATGATTTTCACCTTTGACAGCTTCCTGGTTAACATTTTATTTGTTCTGGTTCTAAGTTTACCACTGATTTAGTTTCTTATCAATTTATTTCTGCTTTAATCAATGAATTAAACAAAACAGACTCACATCAGTCAAAGTGATATTAAAAGTATTAATGTAATGGATTTGAACCAGTTTATCTACACTGATAAAAAAATATTATATTAGCTTAGGTAAACACTCAGAATCAAGAGAGTTGTAGAATAAACTTCTCAAATTTTTGTCCTTTGAGCCCTACTACTTCATTCCTTTTCTCACACCCCATTCTATTTTCTAGCAAAGTTAATGTGACAGAAGGAAGTTTTCTCTGTGCAATGAAAAAGTCTGTTAATCAACAGTTCACAGACTTTCTAAGGAACAAGAAGGTGGAGGATATTGCATATACTTATTATCTGAAACTAAGAAAGTATGAGCCAAAAGACAAGTGAAAATGAAAAGAGTTATAAATTAATCTGCTTCTGTCCAAGTTCTGTAAAGTAAATGTAGCAAACCTCAGCAGTAGGGTTTTTTTTTCCCCAGAAGAAATGCATAGGAAGACTGTTAGTTTTGCTGGTCTTCAGAGAAATACTAAAGAACAGAAGTTATAATTATAAATGTAAACAAATTAAAACACTGTAGCCATCTAACAAACATGGAGGCATCTGTATTCCCTAATGAGCACCACATAAGAGACGAAGACAGCCCTCAAGAAGTCATTCTTAGAGTAGCAATATCAATTTTCCTATTGATGTTGCTAATCCTGCAGCCTCAATACCCATATTTATAGTTAGCAGAAGACAGTTGGCTTTATTCATTTTAGCTCTTTAAGACATTGAGTGTACTCACTGGCCTCTACAGGAGTATGATACATCACATCTAATTTTAGTACCTTCCTCTTTTTTTTAAACATACATAGCCATACATTTTTATTTCCCCACATTCCTCCTTCCTACCTGTCCTGGGTTCAGCTATAGCAGTCATTTTTTCTCCTTCTTAGTAGCTGGTGCAGTGCTGTGGTTTTGACTTTCAGCCTGAGAACAATGCTGGTAACACACCAATGTTTTTAGTTGTTGCTAAGTAATGTTTACTCTGACCAAGGACTTTCTCAGTCTCATGCACTCCCAGGGAGGAGGGGACGCTGGGAGGGAGCACAGACAGGACACCTGACCCAAACTGGCCAAAGGGGTATTCCATACCACAGCACGTCATGCCCAGTATATAAACTGGGGAGAGTTACCCAGAAGGCCAGATCACTGCTTGGGTCTGGCTGGGTACTGGTCGGTGGGTGGTGAGCAATTGTATCCTCTCCCCTTGTTATTTCCCTTATCATTATTATTATTGGTGGTAGTAGTAGTGGTTTTGTATTACACCTTAGTTACTGGACTGCTCTTATCTCAACCTGTGGGAGTTGCATTCTTCTGATTCTCTTCCCCATCCCTCCAGGAGCAGGGGGAGGAAGAAGGCGGGGGGAAGTGAGTGAGCAGCTGTGTGGTTCCGAGTTACCGGCTGGGCTTAAACCACGACACTACCTGTCAGTAAACTCACAATTCAACAGTAACTGAGATCCTTAGGAACTGAAGGTTCACGGCAAATCAATGTAGATGACGTTTCTAAGTGCTTCAGTGACTTCTGAAAATTGTTCTACAGACATGCCCAATGGTAAAACTGTAACAAGTGTAGGTGCTATACAATTGTGCTACCTATAATTTCATCAGCTTAGCTAACAAGATCAGCAAACAACAGCAGTGAATGTGACAACATGGGCAGGATGCCCTGCCTTCCACATACAAACATGGTCTGGGAGGGATGTAGCACACCATGTGCCTTCACTGCAACTGCTCATCTACACTAGGTAAAGCTGGGAAGGTATATATCTGTTCACATTACATTTGCTGCATCTTATAGGTGGCAAATTCTACAAAGATGGAGAGGAGAGAGAAATGCAGTGTGATGCAGATTGCTGGCTCTAGAGATATATGATAGAAATAGCATTTCATTTTGCCTCACTTTTTACAAGGAAAAGCTAAAAGAAAGGACATCTCCATTTCCCATCTGCAGCATGCCTAAGTACACTTAAGGAAAAGGTTAGCATGCTATTCTAGATAATCCAAAATAATGAAAATCAATATAAACTTTCCAATATTTTGTAGATTCTCTATAGTAAATCTAAAAGATCTATAAAGGCCATTGTTTCTCCCAGAAACTGAAAAACACTACCCTTTGGCAGGGGATCGTATTTGAGCCGCCAGAAGTCCTCACTGTCCCCAGTCTTGAATTAGGTAAAACAAACCATAATTTAAATAAACTGTATCTCAAAAGGGAGTTTGTTGTTGGTTCTTAGTTAGTTTTAGCACAATAATGACCTCAGCTTAGGCAGTACAGGTATTCCACCTGAAACCCTCCTTGCAGATAGCATCATAGAATCAGACTGTTTAAGACTGTTGGAAGGTGCCTCTGGGGGTTCCCAAGCTGGCAACAGCCAGCTCCACAGGCAGTCAAGGGTGCATCCCATCAAGGCCCCAGATTTATGTACATCCAGTTTGCTCAAAAGTTCTTGATTGTCTTCCACCAAGGATAAGTCTTCCTAACTTACTTCAGACTTTCCCCTTGGTCTCCAGGGCTTGGGATTTCTGAGGGCACCAGATTTCAGCAAACCCATGTAAGTGTGCTGTCAGCTTCTGGACAATCTGCTCTTGTCTACATACTCTCAAGGAAGCACAGACTATTTGTAACTACACAACACACATAAAAATACAAACAACTCTTGATGAATGTGAAACTTGTTACAGACGTTATTCCTTCTAATCTTAATAAAACATACAATGAAATAGAGAAACATTTTACATTGTTTTTTACCATACATGGATTATTTTTCATTCATGAGGTTATAACTGCTAGTTTCCTTTAAGGAATATAAACTAAACAAACAAATTCAGAGAAATGTGTGGAAACAACATCCAGAACATAGTCTTGTCTGGAATCCTAAATACTGTAATTCTCTACTACCTGATCTACAGTCTCCTAAACGTGACAGTTAGGATAAAACTGAACACTGTTTGGGTGTTCCAGACTTGACCTCCATTTCAAGTGGCACTTGACATTTTCTACATGAAGAACAGAATAAAGCAAATGCTGAAGGACTTGTGTGCTTTCCTACTCTTGTTAATTGTTGCTTTAATTTTGACTGCTTGTCCTGGTTTTTGCTGAGATATAGTTAATTTTCTTCTTAAGTAACTGGTACAGTGCTGTGTTTTGGATTTCAGACGAGAGTAAAAATGATTTTGTAAGCTGTTGCCAAACAGCATTTACACTGAGTCAAGGACTTAGCTTTTCACCCCACCATGATAGGCTGTGGGGGGCACAAGAAGCTGGGAGGAACACAGCCAGGACAGCTGACCCCAACTGCCCAAAGGGATATTTCATACTGTATAGCGTCATGCTCAGTATATAAACTGGGGGGAAAGCCGGCCGTAGGCTACTGCTTGGGAACTGGCTGGGCATTGGATAGCGAGTGGTGAGAAACTGCATTGTCCATCACTGGTTTTGTATATTCTATTATTATAATTATTATTATACTATTCCTTCCATTTCTGTCTTATTTCCAAATTCTCTTTACCATCCCACAGTGGTGAAAGTGAGCACAGCTGTGTAGTACTTAGCTGCCTGCAGGTTAAACCGCTACACTACTATGTGATACTTTGTCTCTGATTAGCCAATCTCCAGGTGGTATGTAACAACATTGTTTGCCTTTTCTATAAGGGGTGTAGGGGGAACAAACCAATCCAACCTAAAGCTCTCACTTCTTTGGATTAGCCTCCTGGTTCTTGGTTCACTGTGCTAATCTTAATTTAGAGTAGCTCTACTAAATTTTCCAAATACTCCATCTGCCTGCTACTACAGTGTACTTCACTCTTTAGACACTACAAATTGTACATGTTTATTCTCATTAGGTACTCAATTGCATTTTGTTTTAAACACTTGATTCTAATAACTGATAGAAGTTCTGCAACAAGTTGTTCCCATATATCTAATCAAAATGGGTAATATTATTGCTGTAACCAAAATTGTCTAGGAGCATATGCAAAGTAAAGGCTTGCTGACTTCAAAACAAGGACCAACGACCTCCCCACCCCCCCAAAAAAAAGAAAAAAAACCACCTCCAAAACTCCAGCTTTTTTTTTTTTTTTTTAAGACTAAGTGGAAGAAAAGATTAGATATACTTTTAATTTACACAGGGTTCTTCAAAGAAAAAACAGCTTGCAGATTTTTAACTTAAAGCCAAAGCTGCTTAAAATTATTTGCATATTTGCAAGACTTATACCTTACGAAGTGCATCACTACAGCACAATTGCAGCTACAGGACTCAATTCCTTACAGCTAGAGACAGAATGCATAAATCATCAGTCTTTTGAGCCAGCAAGACCTCAGGAAACTAGTGCCCTCTCTTGTGGGCCCATACACAGAAATAAGAGTTAATTCCCAGCAGAACCTGTGAAAGAAGCTTCTAAAGGACTCCTCTGAGTTCTCACATTTACTGCCTCTTCTGGACATTCAGCATCTCTAGCCAGTCAGCTTGGGCTGGATGGAGGAAGGAAGCCAGTCTTTTTGGTCTCTTGCAGATTTCACAGCACTAATTCAGTAGACCACCATCTTTAACTGCCACTTGAGACAAAGCCTCTTCACCTGACACAACCTTTTAGCAGGATCTACTCAGTTATAAACCTCTGTAAATAGTGGTGGAGTTTGGCTCTAAATTCTAACTTCAAATTGTTAGTGTTGAATTCAATTACCCTGAATACCAGAATACGTGAAGCTCTTTTTCCAGTGGGGATATTAATGTTTAAAGGGAATGACAGTGCCATTTGGCTATAACAAGTTATTATTTAAGAGGAAAGTGTTGCTTAAAGCTACAGGGTCAGAGCAGCAGCTGCACAACTCTAGGAGAACACAGGAAAGACTTGCAAATAAACTTGTGTTATTTTAAAAGCAAACCACTGTGGTCATGATTTTTAACGAGAAACATTACATAACAAAAGTATAAACTTCTGTTCAACTCAAATGTTTGTCAATAATAAAAGCAGAGGTAAATACAAACGTGAAGTCACCAATGATGTAAAAGAGTATCTGGCTACTGCACATGGGCTCTAACGTACATTTTAGTGAGCAAGTCATGCTGGACACACACTCTCAAACAGGGTAGCAAAACAACAGGAGTATCCTTTGGCTCCCACTTAACTCCTTTCTGAATGGTTTCAATCTTCAAAAAGGTTTTTGAACTATATAGCTTTATGCTGGCATTCTGGCTAGAAGCCAAATTTCATTTCCATGTAAATAGGACTTTATAGAAAATTGTTACTGTTTTAGAACATGATCTTGTTTTGTGTTTTGCTGGGAGACTGAAATGCTTTGCAAAGATTATTTTATGGGTATTGTCTGGTTTTTGCACTTTTGAGACAAACACTAAGAAAAAAAGAAAAAGAAAATAAAGTAGTAATAAACCTGTTCCTTTTTGTCACACAGTGAGTTAGTGCCTATATAAGCTGCTCCTCACTAACTGATTTTGTTTCTGCTAGAATATGGGGGTTTTCTCCTTACTAAGGTATGCTACTGAATTAATATATTGATCTATCTTAGGCTGTAAGCCAACGGACAGTTCTGATCATATTTTGAAATCGGATCGAAGCATTAGAATCATGGATTACAGCTGAGGCTTGTGAAAAGGGAGCCCAGTACAGAAATACCTCCTTCTCCCTCTCTGCACCAAAAGAGCTCATTAATTTTAAGCCCCCAAGATGTAGGGGTCTAAATTCAGGTTCAGCAACTTCTAAAAATTTCTCTAATATGCTGTGACTTTCAGGAGATTGCTCTTGGAAAAGCCTTTTTATGGCTCTGCTTTCATTTCAGGTCTCTGCATAAAGATCCCATTTAGAAAAGTTTCGAATGTGTTTATGTGCAAGAGGCAGTTTCTCCTCTTTGGTCTTTTTTGGACTGAGTGGGATTAAAGAAGGGCTATCTTGCCTAAGGAATTCTCTTTTTCTTCAATGCTGCGTCCAGATGGACAATGATACACTGCATTTGTTTTAATACATCTTTGTGTGCTATACAGATTAGTTTAATGCTGCTGATTGTGAAGAATGCTTTGGTCTACATTGCTGCAGGCTAAGAAAACTGTGCTTACAATTTCTAATGCAAAAGGATCTATAGCTATTTTTAGTCAACATATTGCAAAGTTTTAGATACGCAGTAATGCAGTGATGTTAAATCTTTAAATACTTGTGATAGAATCACAGAAATGTAGGGCTTGAAAGGGCTGTCAAGAAGCCTTGCTCATGCCCTGAGAAGTTTAATTATATTTTGACCACCCCAAGACATTTGTCTAATACTGCTCCAAATGAAGGACATCACAGCCTTTTGCAATGCTTCACTACAATTATAATCAGACATTTCCCCTAGTATTCTCCATTACTCCTTGTCATAGCTCCAAGGGGCACAAAAAAAAACAAAAAGAAAAAAAAATTACTGTCTTCTTTGAATGAAATCCCCCCCCCCCTTTTTTTCCCTAAACATACTGTGAAACTATTATGACATCCACATTTCCTTACCATTTCCAGACTAAGCAAACATGCTGTCTATAATCTTTCCCCTCAAGAGCTGTGCCCAAACCTGGGCATAGCAATCCATCCAAAGCTGCTCTCTAGTTCTGAGCATTACTGCATTCATAGACTTGCATATTACGTTTTCTTTTTAAATCTACAAAAATATACACTATAAACACCTACACTAAATTACATAGAACAATCCTGTTCACACATACTGGCTGTGTTTTTTCCTCTATAGCATCGTATTTTTCACAATTCAGTCAAATCCTGGTTTCTGTGTATCTTGCAATTTTTCATTTTGCATGCAGCTACCCACTTTTCCTAACACTAGTGCTGTACTCAACTGCATTTTCTTGACTTCATGCAATCTCTCCACTCTTTCTGAGAACACCTTGTATTCTGATCCTGTCCTCCAAGAGGGCTCTCAGCTTATCAGTGCAGTATTGCATAAATGCCCCTCATTATGCCGTCTGTCTTTTCAAGGAAACTGGTGAATAGAACTGGACTAAGGAGAACATGAGAGGTTTACTCACTCTGTAGTCTGGAAAGTTCAGCTCTTTGTGTATGAAATTTCAATATGTTTCCTAACTCAAAACACATTTCCTTCTTCCTGTTTATCTTTTCTGCTGGCCCTTTGATCGAAAGAAAAAAAGATTTGCTTGATGTGATTTGTGCCCAACAAATCTGTGATGCTTTTTCTTCACAACCTTACTCTGCTGCTGTGGCACAGAAACAAAGTGTTCCAAAACATACCCTGGTCCCTGCCTGAATACTGTAGTTACTCACTTCAGAATTTACTCCCTTAGATCTTCCTCCTTAATCTCAGACCTTCTCTGGTCTGGTAGGATCTAAACTGTTCCCTCCAAGTTCTTAACATTAGCTGCTCTGGTTCAGAGCATGCCCCTTAACAATACGAACAAATTAGTTAACTCCTGCTGGCTTTGTCTGTCTAAACATACCCTGAAATGCTTTAAACATATTTTTAATTCACCATTTTCTTTATCAGTCACTCTCATTAAAATTATGTTACCTAAGCGCTAAAATTCATGGTAACAAACGGAAGACTAGGCAAACTAGAAATGCCAGGGGAGGAGGGGGAGGAGGCAGGAAGGAAGGTCTGAAGAAACCAAACCAAACAAAAAACCCGAAGACAAAACAGCAACCAATCAGTCAGTAACACTTTAAAATTTTTAAGGGACTTACTAGTCATACAGTCTGACTCCATGTAATAGTAACTTCCAGCAATAAAACTGGGTAGTACTTAATTACAGTATTTTAACTAAAACTGCTTACTGAAATCAGTGAGGTATTTGCTTCTTCACCAACTAACTTAATTTACACAGGAAACCTGCAAAGTTCATGTTTAGCTCTTTGTACTATGAAACAAATAGGCTTTTAAGCATACTTAAAGCTAAACTGATTCAAGGCCTCATTCAGGTCCATTATTTTGCACATGCAATACAGGAGAAGTTTCACTGGTACAGATTTTACTCATGAGAGTCAAGTCACACATACAGAAGTTTGCAGGCCATTACAGCATCATCAATGTGCTCTATGTGACACAAACATCACAGACATACTAGAGGCAGGAAACTAAATCCTGAGTTGGACAAAAGGATGGCAGAAATGGTGAAAGACAGAAATCCAGATTAGTTCTAAATATTTAAAGTCCACATACCTTTCCATATAAGCATGCATGCAGAAACTTTATTATATGCAATTACGACAATATATTGTTCACACATTATACATTTTCACTTAGTATTTTATTCAGTTTACAAAATCTATTCATAGATATTAAATCAACCAGCACTTAACATAGGCCCTGCTGCACAGATTACTAAATAGTTTCTAAGTCTTCAGGGGTAATATGATTCAATCACAAATGTTAGATTGTCATTAGCCTGAAGTTTAAGAGCACAACTGAATACAGCATAATTATAGATACAATGTATAAAAAAGTAGTGCAAGGGTTAGGTTTAATGAAAAAGGTAACACTCTGCCTATAATACATTTTTTTCATGTCTCTTTAAGCTATTGTTCCCTATGTATTTTGAATTTAGAATAATGAGCTAAGTTTACAGTCTGAGCAGAGACTTCAGAGTATTAGTTAACTCTTCAAAACAGTTTCACTTGCCTCAACACTTGAAAGGCTTATTTTTCTTTTAAGAAAACGAAACAAACAAGCAAATCCTTGATACGGTCTTTGAATGAATGAAAGGTTGAGAGATGGGGCATCTCCAAAAACTTAATGGCAAACAGTAGATTTGTATTTGGTTACAAAATGACTACAGTGACTTCAAAGTGGGAGTATCATTACATGAAACACTATGCAACAAAACAGATAGCAAATTCATCCCAAATTTGAGTCTGATTCATGCAGTGAGGCAGCGATTTAACATCTGTGAACGAAAGTCTAATTGCATGGTGCTGCTGTAACCTGGCCTTGAACAGGACTGGTCAAAAACTGTAGACCCTGACTCAGAACAGTAACTTCATCCTGTGGGATTATACTAGCCTGCACACACTCCACCCTTCTCAAAGCAAGCAGGATGGAAAATGGGATCCTGAAACATCAGATAATAATCAAAGCTGGAAGCCAATCTTGACATATTTCATGTAGGCTCTTCAAAGTGCTCAGGTTGCTACTGGCAAAGCAGAGTTCATTCATCCCTTCACAGAACTACACCCAACAGTGCAAGTTTGCATGACCTGTCTGTAAATGCTGGTCTTGATCTTGGAAAAGGATCCACAGGAACTCTAGGATACCTTGCCACAGACTCACTTGTTAATCTTACTGTCAATTATTTTGAGAAACACTGGAAGTGTCACCATGGCTTAGTGGTCCATAAATAAACCAGATAACACGTGACTTGAGGGTACTGTTATCCCGGGTATTCACATGGCAACAATTCTGTGAGCCAAAATTGGCTAAGTAACTTAGTAACGCAGGAAAATGAGAATGAGGAAACTTTTGTATTAGGAGAGTGAAAGGAAGAGAGAAGTTTAAATGAATGAACTGCTGTATTAAATGATGTACTTTTTACATGCTTTTTCAGAAGTAAAAGACCAGTGAAAAGACAGGGGAAAAAAAAAGATGTTTCTGAATCAAGCTAATATCCTGGAGCATTGTTTTAGGCTAGGCTCTAGATTGTTACAGAAATTCTGGATACTTCACTTCCTTCTTTCAGAATGAAGCTAGTTCATACCCATCTTCTTTTCCCCATGCTAAATAAACATACATATATATATATATAAAAATGAACATTTGAATTATTTTCTACCACCAGGAAAGTTCAGGTCTAAATACTGTCTAATTATACTTCAGATTTCCTGACAGGAAAACAACCCAAAAAAAACCCCAAAACACACGCACACACACAAAAACCCAAACAACCAAAACAACCAAAAAAAAAAACCCCAAAAGACGACAAAACACACAACCCAGAAGAATAGAAGCAAAAACGATAGAAGAAACAAAAGAAAAACTATCCGCAGTGAATTGTCTCCTGTCCCCATTTGAAGTCAATGGTAAGATTTCAATCTAGGTACTGTGCTAGAGTGTGCTGCTCTAAGTACACATAAAACAAGTAGTATAAGAACAGTAACAAGACATAGTATTTGAACAATAGAATATGTATGTATATTTGAATACGGAGAAGATAAAAAAATGAAAGTCCTACAAAATCTGCAACAATATTTTCTCAAGGAGCTATTTAAAATAATTCACACAGACAACATTTACACCATGTACAATATTATGGCCCTATTGACAAAAAATACAACTTAGTGTGCCAAAGTCTATATTTATGGATACGCATATACAAATATGAATTAGTTAATACACCTTTTCTGGGAACAAAACTAAAGGCAACAAACTAAAGCCTTTTCTTGTAACTGACATGATGCTGGAAAAACGTCCTTGCCAGCGTATCAGTAACACGCCGACATCCAGATTCAAGCCTTTCACAAAGTGCCATCACATTTGAAACACAAAGTGTAGAATATGCAAATCCTCAGACCTGTCCAAATACCTCCAGTGTGCCACCCTGTGTTGTAATTAGTCATGCCACTGTGCTTCACAAAAGGCCATCCACTTCACATGTTCTGTACTTCATGGTATACAAAGTTAGAATGCGAGTTAAAATCAACAGACAAAAATCAAAGGCTCATGTTGCAAGACACGGTGACTAAAGCAACTACAAAACCTGAAAAACGTAACAGCTATGAGAAACCCTTACAAATTAAACCCAGGATCTGCTGATGCTCCTCCTCTTTACTTATCACTGCTAATAGAACATCTTAAAATGAGTCACGAAAACCGACCTGGCATTTGAATTGTAATGCACAGCCTAGACTCAAAACACTCCAAAGCAACTGCTCATGCAAGGAACACTTGCGACTGGTAAAATTTTTTTATGATTGAGGTGTTCTGTCTTGGAGTGAGGAACAAGTTTAAAAAGTTAAAAAAAACAACAAAACAAACCAGAAATTAGGTAGGTAGGAAGAAAGCAAACTGCTTTCCCAATTATCTCTGTCAAGACTAGTTACTGCAGAAAAGCCTCTCCTTAAATATAGAAAGCATGTGGGAAGTAGAAAAGTGTAAGGTTTTAGTAACTCTGAAGGTTGCATAATTCAATTTGATAAATTGACATTTTCCTAGGAAGTTTTAAAATTTCAGAAGGTAAATACACAGAAGTAAACCTAGTTCAGCAGTTTTTGCTCTAAAGAATGGTGTATCTTCATTTCATGAACAAAAAATAAACCCACTTCCCCTCCCTTTCAGAGTACAATCAGTACTCTCTTTCCCCCTTTTATACTCTCTTCCTCAATACTAAAAAAAATAAATAATCTGAGAAATATATTCAATCCTAGGGAATATTTGATTATGCAAAATACTTCTTCATATAATTTATGATCCAGCCAGCCAACAGTAATTAGATCACACCAGAAATGTGTTTTTATACAAACTTCAGCTCTACCACCATAAAAAGAGAAAAGTATAGACAAATGCACATCACCAAGAAGCCAAAAGACACATTTTCCAGTAGTTGAATAGTTTCATAATAACCTCCCCTTTCTGACTCCTTCAAGCAGGACAATATCACATTTCACAGGAAAGTACAGAGAACATCCAGTTCATTCAGCTCAACAGTTTCTATCACTTGAAATTGATTTATTTAAAAATCTCAAATAATAAGATAATGAATTAGTAATATTGTCTCAAGACAGATAACTGCTAGTAAAACCACAAACAGACTTAGGTCTCAAGTTCTAAATTTGCCCCTTCTTTGTTTTCACTATTGCCACTATACCGCGGTAACAGGATGTCATCTTTTGAGAAAGTTCCTGGATCACAGCCTGGAGTATGCATAGACACCTCTGTCATCAATGTTTTGCTCCTGATGTGACAAAGAAAACCTTAACCCATAACCTGGGTATATCTAAACTGCAGACCACCTCTCTTATCTAAGCTGGCTTAGAAGTAGCTCAGTTACACACTATCCCACTATTACAACTGAATTTACTAGGTCAGAGCTCAGAGTAAACCATTAGATTCAGATTTTATTTTTCAGGCAGTAGTCTGGATGCTAACATTAAGCTTCCATCAAATATCAGTTTTCCAATGAGAGTACAAGCCTGTATAAAGAAAATGATGAATAGCCAGAAACTGAAAAGTATTCACTTGAAAGTTTAAAAAAAAAAAAAAAAAAAAGCTATTCTATTTTTCTGTTTTATAAATGCAGATGAGCTTTTAAGAATCAGCACAGGATCTTTAAATTCCAAAGCTGAAATTTCAAAACTAGTTTCTTGGGAAATGAGCACTAAAGCTCAGAACCTCAATTAGTATTTAGTCACACAACTCCCTATGAAACTAACAGAATCCTGCCCTGAAAGCTGATTTTCTTTCTCACCTCAACAGAAATAGTCTATTCGCAATGACACAGATTGAGTAATTACGCAAAGCTACAGAATTCAGAGCTGTTGGCTCTCATGGCTAGGTTACATCACGTACTCTGTCTGTAGGCTGCCCCAGGCAACATGCTACATTTCTCTGCTACAGTCTGAATAACTAAGTAGTGCAGTATCTAGAAAAAATCTGGACTTGCCACTGCTGTACTTCATAACAGTTTTGTTTATCAATACAGATTCAAGGCTGTCCCTCCCTATAATTTTAGTTTACAAAGCATGACATGAAATCAGAATGAGTATACCAGCACTAGGTCTCACAGGCAAAACAAAAATGGTATCTATCAAAGAACTGAAGACACCAATGAAAAAACTTGTAAGTGTGGTACCAACTCAGTGCTCAGCGTCAGACAAAGACAATAAAGTTGAGCAGTTAGTCATTTAAGCACCAGGAGCTTCAAGACACAGACCAGGACTTTGAAGTTTTGGTCACCCAACCCATTAGTCAGCAGAACAAGTTACAACAGTGAAAGGAGAACCACGACAGCTGATGCCAGAATGCCTAAAGGGTGTAGTATTATGGCAGCACATTAAACCCTTTCCAGATGCACAGCCACATCAGAAACTACACCAAATACAACTCCTGATCAAAAAAATCTTGCAAGCTGGTATATCCACCACTGGGTGCTTACACAGCCACTGGCAATAAGTCACTGCAATGGTGGTCTTTCATTTCTTGCTCTTTGTTAATAGGAATAATTTGGGGGATGATGGGGACTTGATTAATTGCTTTAAAGGCATTATTTAGTATGATTTATTATTGTTATTTTGGAATCAACTAAGACCTACAGTCATATAGAATCATAGAATACTTAGGGTTGGAAAGGATCTTAAGATCATCAAGTTTCAACCCCCCTGCCATGGGCAGGGACACCTTGCACTAAACCATGTCACCCACGGCTCTGTCCAGCCTGGCCTTGATCACTGCCAGAGATGGAGCATTCACAACTTCCTTGGGCAACCCATTCCAGTGCCTCACCACCCTCACTGTAAAGAACTGCTTCCTTATATCTAACCTAAACTTCCCCTGTTTAAGTTTGAACCCGTTACCCCTTGTCCTACCACTAGAGTCCCTAATGAAGATTCCCTCCCCAGCATCCTTATAGGCTCCCTTCAGATACTGGAAGGCTGCTGTGAGGTCTCCATGCAGTATTCTCTTCTCCAGGCCCAATTTTCTCAGCCTGTCTTCATATGGGAGGTGCTCCAGTTCCCCTAGCATCGTCATGGCCCTCCTCTGGGCTTGCTCCAACAGCTCCATGTCCTTTTCTTGTTGAGGACATCAGAACTCTACACAATACTCCAAGTGAGGTCTCATGAGAGCAGAGTAAAGGCGCAGGATCACCTCCTTTGACCTGCTGGTCACGCTTTTTTGATGCGGCCCAGTTGTAGCTCTCCCATCTAAAGAAAGCCTCATCAGATAGTTTAGAGTCAAACTTACTTTTATTCCTGTTTTATTCATTCACCAGCACATCAAAGCATATAGGAGTCATCAACCTTTAACCACTTGTTTTTAGATAAGCTCCTTTGCTCTTCAGTGGCTAGAGATGGTCATGGGGCAATTCAAAGTCTCATCAACTACAAAAGCAACCAGAACATAACAGCTTCTAACTCTAGTTAAGTGGGGAAGTTACCAGACACAACTTCTTAAAGTTAAGCAAAAGCAGGCTGACAATTTAAGGGAATTTTCCAGCACCACAGAGCACCTGAGCTGGACAGCAATATAAATGAAGTCCATTTGAATTTATAGATCAAGCCCATAACTTTGAACTGGTAGAGCTAAAAACAGAGCTATTCTTCTTTACTTGCAAATGCCTCCAACTTCTGGAAGCCATTTCCCATTGTAGAAAAATCAGTCACATGTGGAATGTCAGTGTTGCCAGTCTGATTTCTTGGAGAAGTGTACTTCCCTTAAAGAAAGAAATAAGAATTGAAACAAGTTTGCAATCTCTGTAAGTCTAACTACTTAGCTGCCAGCATTCTTTGGTCATGTCCTCCACCTTATCTCCAGGCAAAATCAGACTTATGCTAATAAAACACAACAGTTGTACCTGCAGACTCTTACAGACTATTACAGGCCAGCCACAGAGATGACATTTTTGTAGTGCTGATGAAGGGCTCTGAGAGATTAGACTCACTGAATGCAAAATTCTATTTCTTTCCCTGCTTTCCTGAACAAGAAACGAAGAACAGCCATCCCTCACCAAATGGGCCTAGGGTCATATTTTAATCTCACTTACCTAGACACAGTATTCAGTGACTGTGTTGATGTTAATGCAGTTACTTCAGAGTTGCAACACAGTAAGTATTAGAATCTAGCTTCTGATTTTCATTTTAAACATAGCTTAACTATGTAAAGAGAGAGAAAAAGAGAATCTTCTAGTCGTATATTTTCATAACCATGACTCAGTTTATTTAGTATGTTTTAATCAGGAAAATGGACTGTGCAGCAGGATTTCTAACATCAACTGGTACTAACTCAGTCTGTCGCTAAAATGGAGCAATTCTTTATTCCACTCTCCTACTCTTTACCCTCCAACTAGAATGGGCTGGCATCAATAAAGATCTAGAGCGCTCTGTTCTTTGAAGAGATTTGAGGATTATTTCCTGGCTCACAGGTGGAGTCAGAAAGGGTATTTAAGCATGGCATCTCCCGAGGAGTCCAAGTTTGCCACTTGATATAAGCACCATTAAGAACATTTTCCTAATGCCTATCTCATCCTGTGCTTGTACTCTTAACAGACAAGAAACCTCCCAGAGTGACAAAACTATTCTTCATCTTTTACATTTACATTTTTACATTTATGAAGTATTTCTAAATTATGAAATTGGTGCTTTTGATTTCTCTTCTTCGTAGGCTACATAATATGTATGAAATACCTTGTGTGTCTCTGTATATCCTAAAAACCTGTTAGTCACACGTGTAAGAGGTCTGCTTGGAGTTTTCCCACTTCTCCTCTGACTGTGACACCACAGTGAGAATCAGATGTTGCTGAACGGAGCAAATGTAATTGCAGTAGAGTTACTGCTTTGTACTTTTGGATGTGACTGTCTACTTTTACCATGCTGCTGTACAAAATAAGTATCACTAAAGGTGACTGCAGAGAGAATTACCTCTAGAGGCCATACAGCTGTAAAAACACGTAACAGGAGGTAATGTTACTTAATTAACCTTAACACTGATTACATGAGAGTGAGAGGGTAAGAACAGACAGACAGAAAAGGTTGATCTAAAGTAGTTTAAAGGAAAAACAGAAAACAAATTGACTCTTTTGCTAAGATTACAAGCAATTAAAACTAACCTTCAGACAGAAAAATCCCTATGTGTTTGTTTGTTTAATAGGAGGAAATAGGAGAAAACACTACAAACCCTGCCCACAATATCTGCACAGAGAGACAAAGACTACGTCAAAGTTGGTTTTTTTCCATTTAATGTTTTTTTCATTTCTTCCAATGATTAGTATTAACAAGTTCTATAAATCTCAGTGGTTTGAAAGCCTACTTTGGGATGGGTAAGCCATCTGTTTGGAAATGGTCTCTTAAGAGATATAGCATGATATTATGACAGTGGGAGTTCTGTCGTCGGAGCATGATTTTCACCTTCAAGGTTATTTTACACATTAGATGACACATCATCCACTGAATAAATGGCTTGGAAATATCTTTTGAATGTTAGAGACCTAACAGCAAATTCCTCTTTAAAAAGCACAACACCTGAAACTAAAATACCTCAGAGGTTTTGCAGTAAACTGTTGTAGCACAGGATATGAGGCAAAACCCCACATTTCTTCATCTTATTTTAAGAGAGGATACTCTGTTTCACCAGCCATGAATATGCAGTACAAAATTTGAATTGCTGTTTTCTAATGCAAAAAAAAAAAGCAAACAAAAAACCAAAGTAAAAATGAAACAAAATTCAGGTCCTGTTGCATGTGAACTATACCAACAGCAATCAGGTAGCTTTTCTGCCAGGCAAAAAAAAAAAAAAAAAAAAAACCCAAACAAAAAACACTCCCCCCCAAAAAAACCCAAAACACCAACAAAACCAAACCAACCAAATAAAAACAAAACAAACCAAACACACCCATAACATGCCCTAGTCATACAGACTGCGCACAGCAATTCTTCAATGAAAAGATCCTTTTCTTAATGTGTTATGAACACCACACAAATCACAAGCTCTTAAGTGATTAACAGAACTTCAACAGTGATGGGACAAAGGGTAGTGGGTTCAAACTGAAATAGGAGAAGTTCAGGTTAGATATACAGAAGTTCTTTACTGTGGGGATGGTGAGGCACTGAAACAGGTTGCCCAAAGAAGTGGTAAATGCTCCATCCCTGGCAGTGTTCAAGGCCAGGTTGGACAGGGCCTTGGGCGACATGATCTAGTGTGAGGCACCCCTGCCCATGGCAAGAGGTTGGAACAAGACGATCCTAAGGTCCTTTCCAACCCTAACCATTCTATGATACTATTTACCTGAGTAGTTTCCTCTGTGAGCTTTATTAGTGGACCAAAAATTAGCTGAAGAAAACCCCAACATCTAAATTATGACAAGGAGTTGAAATGAGAAATACTTTTAGGGCCAAATATAAAAAAGTGTTGGTGCAGTTACACTTATTAACATCAGAGCTGGTCTTTGTAGCACTCAGATTCTTTGCACATTTTACATTCATAGAGCTTTTTAGGAAAAAGGGTTCGGATGACAATGACAATCAGTTAACCTTATTGCAGGCTTCAGTAAAATTTGTATTCTCGCATGTCAATAACGGTTTGCAGCTACTAACTCACTGCTGCCATCTCATGGTAGACAGCATTCCCCAACTGCTCAGTAAAACACAGGGAAGTTGCTGAAGTATTTTTCTACAAACGCCTAGGGAGCAGGGCCTTCTTCTGGAGGTTCTTTACTGAGTTAATTTTTCAATGCAATAAAAAATAAAATTGGCGAGTAATGAAAAAAAATGGCTTCATATCCGAGGGTCCCCAAATTTTCCTGTCGGATAGACAGAACCACACGTAATACCAAGATACTGGAGGCATAGCCTCATATTTATGGGTTATCACTGCAGTCTGCTGATGTGAATGATTCCAATGCTTCATTGATGTGATTCATAAGTACAAACAAGAAGTGAATTCTTCCAGAGCAGAAGAAACAGGAGGCTTCATTTCAGCATTATTCTAAGAAAACTTACAAAACATAACTCCAAAGAAGAATTAATTATTTACTCTCTGATTTGTGATTGTGATCTAAAATGAGCTGGTATATAAATAATTACATTACTGTCTTGAAAGCACTGATTATTCTGTCACTTTTGAAATGAGTCATACTTCTAGTTCTTTTACATATGAACAGTTCCAGAGTCTACTATAAGCCAGGCTCCCTGAGCTGCCAGGTCTCTGCTGCTGCTGCCATATCCATGTCCTGGCACCATTAAAGCACAACTATGGCACAAATAATTGGGTTCCTGCAATATAGCCTCCCTCTGATTCAGTGAGTTAGGTTGGCAGCTCATATTTGTCTTTCTACATTACCTTAGATGCAATTATGCAACAGACAAAACCTCCTTTAATGCAAATGTCACCTCTTTATGATGCTGTGTGTTCATAAGATCTCCTGGTGTCTGCAATGTTTTATGAGTGTTATGCCTCCGGGTTTTCAGGGAGAGGAGATGAAGTCATAAAAATACTGGTATTTGCTTCCTTCTTCTAACCTTTCATCTATTTACATGAGGTTGCACTAATGCTGTCAATTATCGAGCACCATTTGGTTTTTGGAAGATGTTCTTTTTCTACCTACTGCTCAGTTAAGAAAAATGCTCTGAACTGTATAGTTTCAATTCTTTACAGCATATATGGAAAGAGAGGATTTTAGGACAGTCCTAATTTTATTTAGGATTTCAGTGTTGCTTTTCATTTTTAGTGATAACTTGCTGACCTTCACATGAATTTTCAAGGTCCTTTGTGAACTCTTCCTTGCTATGGTCTCTTGTACAGATTAATAAAAACTTGTCAAAGTCTCATATAACCTGGGATAAAAGGAAGATATTTCAAACACTTCAGAGAAATATAAAAAATGGTCAAAATACAATAAAGCTGTGCTTTTTTGGTTGTAGAATTTCCATCCTGGCAACATCCTGCTCTGATACAGGGTCATCTAGTCCAGTGAGCAGCTTCTGGTATAGATCAGCACTGATCCATCTCTTGTTACCATAAGAGGAATCAACGAATACTAACACGCCTAAATTAATTCATAGAAAAGACCGTACTAATTCACTTGATCTAATTTTTACATTTCCAAGAATATTGCTTCTCTTCAAAGATATTATTGTCTGTATATGTAAATATATGCATACTTTGGGTACAGGCTGTGATGTTCCAGTTGCCCAAACATCCAGTAATAGATTCACAGCGTCTCAAAAGCTACACCAATAGAGAATATTTCCATATATTTTCACTGTATTTTACTAACATGATACACTATTCCAACTTCTATTACATCTAAGATTCATTGAAATGCATGAATAGTAGACAACCCATCCTTTACTTCCTTATTGAAGAGAGAAACAAATACCTTTTCCAGCTGCAGTTAAAGTTATTAAAATTCCAAACAGATTAAATTCACTTCTTAATAAAATGAGAGCAAAAAGAAATCTGTAAAGACTATCTTAAATAGCTCGTGTCAAAGGTGATGTAAAAAGTTCACGTTCTACTGCCAATGGGACTTAAATGTTCTACAGAGGCATGTTATTATTGCCTGGGTTGTTTTGGTTTTGTTTGATTTTTTTTGTTGCTGTTTGGTTGGGGATTTTTTTTTGTTGTTTTGTGGTTTTTTTTTTTAATCTCAATACAGATAGTGCCTTAAGACAACAGAGCCGGAACCAGTAGTAATTCTTAGTATGCAGTTGTATGAAATAGTATCATTCCAGACTAAATCAAAGTAGAAATAATAGTTTCAGAAGCTCTTTCCACTAAGACAATTACCAAAATGGCTGAAATCTGGTATGAAATAGCTAACCCAAATAATAAACCAGGGTAACTTGTTTCCAAGAGAGCCAAAGTTATGCAGGACTCCAAATACTACCTTTAAAAGCAACTAAGAATAGAATACCAGTGAAGCGTTCAAATTCCTTGAAGTCTGGTGACAACTGACTTCATTTTGGCACCACTGTCCCCGGTGGGAATCTTGGAGGCCCAAATTCAGGGTTAGGCTCAACATACATGATATGGGCAGAGGTATGTATGTCTGTAGGATTCAAAGCAACCAACAAACTGAGTAAGGAGTGCCTAAGTCATGATACTGACCTGCAACTGCTTAAAGGAATAAGTAAATAAAAAGCTAATGAAAACAAGGAAGTGCTCAAGTCAGCTCTGAAATTCCACATCTTGGCCTAAAAGAAGCTATCTCTATTCACTACAGGATTGCAGATGGAAATGCTTCCATAGGGAGGCACCTATGACTTTTCCCTAGAAAGAAAATCAAGAGAGGCAAGTTTTTCAAACACAGTCATCTAGGGAGGAGGTATGAAGATATCATGATTGATCACATGTCCACCACTTGACTGTTGTGATCAGCCAGTGCTCTGAGTAGTTTGCCTTTCCATTGACAGGGCACAACCATTTTTGCTCCAAGTAGAGACTGTGCTACATGAAGAGCCTGCTCTTGCCCTGTGGTATTCAGTGATCTCACTTCCAAATCCTGCTAAGCTCCAGCTGGACGAGCACCTACTTCTTGCTCAGAGATGCCAGAGGGCTTTCCAAGTCAGTAGCAACTCTGGACATTCACACACTTAAGAATACATTCCTGAGTGACAGCTAAGCTCCACACAAAATATGAAACTCGTGTGTCTAGAAGTAGAAATAAACAGCTACTGAGGTTTTCAGAAGTCACCAAAAACGTCAGTCAAATAATTCCAGAAACGTTAGGAAATAATGATGCAACTTGCTTAGCACTTTACAAAAACTGGACATTATTATGCACCTTTGAAAATCTTGTCTACCTAGGTCTTTGAAAATCTTACTCAACATTAATAAATCCCTTTATGAAATACGAATAACTATTGCTTTTACATTCCTACCCAGAATGAAACACTTATTACTGTTTCAAGTGTAGGATTATAGCAGCTTACATTATCAAAGTACTGATAAATAAATTCTGTACTTATCTTTTATTAAACCTGCTATCTTGGGGATGTTGCACAGAACTAATTAAAAAATTAACAACAAAACCCCTCCAAGTTACAGCTTGCTAGTTTCTCTTGTCACCTGTGCATCTGTCATTTATGTTGAAAAACCCTTTGGGAAATGAACTATCCTCATTTTCTTTTCAGAGCAGTAAGTATGGTATTAATTTTGTTGTTTAAATTTGTACAATGTATTTATGTGCCAAGTCACACAGACACATCAAAGAACTCATGTTATGCTGCTTTCCCTCCTCCCCAGTCATCATCTTTTTGATACAGAATTTGAACCTTCAGAAAATAGCATAAAATCCACAAGTTACTGTAATAATCCTGGCCTAACAGCAAAGGGAACTATTCAGCTTCTTAATTTAACTGTGTTTTTTCATATAGCTATCATCAGACTCATTGTCTTCAGGTTCTCCCTGTAAGCGGGCAGCCATAAATAAAAAAAGGGGCTCAGGAAAGCAATGTATTTTTTCATGAAGGGTTCAGGGCACCTTCCCTAGGCTGTAAAACAAAAAAAAAACCACAACCAAAAAAATAAAACAAAACCAACCAACCAAACAAAAAAAACCCAACAAAAAAATAACCAGTGACACTGGTATTACCTTCTCCCCTTTAAGTGTGAGTTTTCAGGAAGGAACTGAGTGCCAAGCAAATGCTGCTACCAAAAGTAGAGGGCAGAGCAACACAGGAGCACCTCAGGGACAGAAACTCCAGAATACACCATAAAAATCTGTGGAGGATCAAAAGGATACTAGAGGCAGCACTAGTTGCCCTTGGTTTGTGTGATGGAGTGATCTCAAACAGAGAATTGAAACAGAGAAATATCTATGACTACAAGTATTTTCTGCAGATGCTAAGTTTTTGTATCTATCTTCAATATTATTGATGTCACAAATGCACACCCATACAAGACAACTGTTGTACTCAAGCCTATCAGAATATATACATCCATATTATGTTCTAATTATAGTACTTCAGGCTGAGTATTTATAATAATTCCTTCTGCTTATTAAACATCCCTATACCCTTAAGCCAGGTCTGGTAGCACAGACCAATCAAACTACATTTTTAACGCTGTCTATGTTCCACATGGTACCTCAGTGATTTCCTTCCCCTTCTTTTCTTCCCCCAAAATGACACACCCTCTAGGCAACAAGGTTTCAGGTTTAAATAAGACCAAATGGATTCTGTAGTGCATCAGTGCATATGTGGCTAGTTTTTGGGTGGTTGTGGGTTTCAGGGTTGGTTGTTTTCTGGCTTTTTTTTTTTTGGTGTCTTTCCCCCCCCCCCCCCCCCTTCTCTCCCCCCCCCCCCCTACTTTTTTAATTAAATGTCAAATCCAGCTTGGCATGGGAAACACACTGTGTGATTCTTATTTGAGGAAAAGCTGTCAGCTTGTCTCTTCCTCTGTCAAACTCCCATCTGTTCTACAGGGATTAGTTTGGGCTATGGGATCACCACAGTTTGGCAGGGTATTATTCTGTATATGGCTCAATCATACACAATACAGGTGGGTTTTTTCTCATGCTCTATGTTTTTCTGCGATCCTGAGTTACAGTTCCCGAAGCATTTATGGATATTTTGGGAATTTTCTATGTCACTAAATTACAAGAAACGTACAATACTGCTTGGCATTCAAGCAAAGGCACAAAGAGCACATCTGTTCACATCTACCACTCTTCTGACCAGTTTTTAGTATTAGTTGAGCTATATTTAAACCTGCTCTTCCTAGAAGTGACATTTCTATACTCTGGCGGCCTAGTCAATAGAACAAAGTTCTAAAATTCTAAAACTTAGTGTTCCTGGTTGCCTTGTAAACTACTGACTATATTGCATAGCCTCAAGGAAATCACTTCATTCTACTACACAGTTTTGCACTGATACCTTAACTGCCTAAGGATTCAGCCAGCTCACTACTTAAGTCCATTTCTAGCTGTACATATGAACCAAATTTTATTAGTTTTGCTATCAGGTTTTGGTAACGCTTTTATTACCTGGTTGAGCAGGGTGATAGTTACTAGTAGTGATTTTAATGTTTAAGTAGAAGATGGCAGATATATTGAAAGGCTGCTTCTAATAAACATTATTGCCAGAGTGATGATAAAGCCAAAGAATACAATATTTTACACAGTTGATAGGTACAGAGCTATGACATGCACAGGGACTAATATGAATTAAGTGCCAATCATGACTTTTTCTTTTCTCATAGGACAAAAATAGTATTTTGGGGCTTTGACCCTGCTGGATAAGAAACAAGGATACTAGTACAAACCGAAAGATCCAAGAACACAGTTGGGCAATGAAATAAGGAGTAGTCACATGCTAGATTAGAAGTACATGACTTGAAAAACTCATCTACTGAAGTTAATTGTTTACTTTGCGTTTTGGGGTTTGGTTTTTTTTTTTTGAGGACAGGACCATAGTTTTGGAACTGTCCTATGCAGCCACACCTGTTTATACTATGTGAGTTCAATCAGCAACAACCAAATTAACCACACACAGTTGGCATAGTTCTAGACCCAAAGCCCACTGATGAAAAGTTACATTTTGTAGTTTCTTAATAACTATGCTTTACTCTTCACAGTTCATTATATTTAGATTATTTAGAATCCACGATATTGTGTACAAGTCAGTAAATTCTCAAACATACCGGGTGTAAACAGCCAAAAAACCATAGCAATATTCATAAAACCCACTTACGACTTTAATTATGTCTCATCCTAATTATGGGTGCAATCATAAAAGTGTGTGAAATACTGCAGTTGATTAGAGCCTGATGAAAATAAAGCCTCAGAAATGCATGCAGGGAGGTCAAATTACGCCTGTGAAACTCTGAAGGGAGTTGGATGAACCACATTGGTTGAAGACTACAGCATGAAGAATTTCCAATGTTACAGTCTGCAGCATCTTTACACGTAAAGGTTCCTCCCCCACTTTTCAAGGCAAGCAATTGTATTTATTATCAATGTGGAAAAAAATAGGAAAAGTAGCCTGGCCCTGAACCTCTATGCATCCAATCTACAAGACTGACTGGTGTATATATAAATTGCTTATTGCTCTCCAAGTTTTGTCTCAAGGTGTATTCTCCTTATTCCCTTAACAAATTGGCTTCACATTTTAAGTTTTCTGTGTAAAAGGTATTTACCAAATCCTACTTAGTCCTACTGTATTCCCACTCACGCTCCCACCTCCACTCTTGTTATTTTCTTCCTTTTTTGTACTGGAAATGCCAACATCCCTACATCAAACAGAAAGGGATAATGGAGAAGATATACAGTAATACAATCACTTTTTTTCAGTTTTGGTTTCAGGTTTTTCTGGTTTGCTTGGCTGAGGTGTTTTAGGTTCATTAAGCTTCCAGGCTTACTGAAAACTGGAAGACTTTTCCAGGTTATTTTCAGACCTTGGTAGTGATAAGCCACAGCTGTTTTTTTGAAAATGATATATAGATGAGTTTTCACACTTGAACGTTAAATGCAAACAGAATTGATTCAGCACACCATAACAAAAAAGGTTAGCTATCTAAGTAGTTCTTTTGAGTTCAACAAAAAGAACTGTACTGATACAATAAAGCGTGAAACTCCTGGAAAGATTGGATATATTCCAGGATTTTAAAAAAAGAATCTGAAACAAATGCAACAACTTTTGTAGTTATTAAGCTGTGATTATCCACCCAACCTTTTTTCAATCACTGCAAGATTCTAGTTGTTTAATTTCTGTTGTAGAAGTGACCTACAAGTCCTTCTGAGACTTGTGGCTGTTAACTAGATGGCTCATGTTTCACTTTGAAATAAAATTTTTCAAGTGATTCCCACAGTAAAGAGAATGAGGATTGAGAACAATGAAAAAATAATTTGCTAAGAATATATGAGCAGTGGAAGGCAGATGCTTTCATCCTTGTCACCATGCATCTTGTGCTTTCAAGCGCTGTCTTTTTATGTTTTGAAGTGTACTGCACATAAATGAGAATACCATGTGTTCTCTGAAACAGAATGTAGCAGTTTTCAGTGTATGAGACACCATTTCAAACATCGGACAACAGATGAGAGATGGAAAGTAAATGTCTCTGGAAGGCTTCATGATTCTCTTCCCCCCTGAAACCAAGAGTATTTTTAAAAAAGCATTGCCATTTCAGCAGAGACTTGCAAAATGTGTCCTGGCTTTTATTCTGAAAACACCACTGTTTTCAATAGTACTTTGCATGGTACTGAAGGCCCTTCTTTCCTAAAGGAAATACTCTTTTAAAGGGGAGAATTATTTTCTGTGATCCCTGAATTTCTGTATCAGGACTTCTAACAAGTAGGAGACATAGAACATTTCCAGTATTATTCCAGAGATGATATGCTCTGGTAGTAACAGCTCACACAGCAAACATGTGCTTTAGCCGACAGAGGAAGAAGAAAAAGATAAGAAAAGAAGGCAGGTTTTAAAAATAAAGGAAACTGTTCAAACTTGCAAAGATCCAAAAACAGAGTAAGAAATAATTCTTGGTCTTACTCCCCTTAATCTTTTCCCACTATAGCCACCAGAGAGGGGAAGTTACCCATGATCTTTCCATTTATTAAGGGAAAGTGATTCTACTTGAACTTTGATAATGCTGGTGACAGTGCGGGGGTGGGAGGAAGAAATTTTTTTATTATTGTTTCTTACATCAGGAAAAGTAGAAGCAAATTTTATAGTGGAATCTGTAATAGAAATGCTACTTCTCCTTTAGATAACACTGCCATGTGTTGGGCCTGAGATTTCCAGAATTGATTTTGGTTTAAGCAAACAGGTTTGCTTAACAAGATAAATCACAGAATGGTTCGGGTTGGAAGGGACCTCTGGAGCTCATCTAGTCCGACCCCCCTGCTAAAGCAAATCACACTGGTTTTAAACAAGTGCTACCTTCTTTAGACAAACATTAAAGTTTTACCCTTCTCACTTCATTTTGTATGCTTTTTGGACATGAAAAATAGATTTCTGACACTCTCTCAAGCTAACAAATAGCCATATAGCACACATTACAAAAAAGTTGTTTTCATTTATTCGGCTCTAGTCAGCCTTCATGTAACTGGCTGGACTACAAGGAGGTTATACAAATGACTGTATCTTGAATGAATTAAAAAAAAATAAATCTGTGAATTTCAAACAATATTGCAAACCACTTAATGGATCCCCTCGATCTATGCCTGAAATGAGGAAGCTTCACCGGCTAACAGGACATAACATTCTGCAGCTGGTTAGAAAATGCTGCTGCATCATCTTTAAGTGATTTGAAAGAGTCAGATCATAGTTTTCAAAACAGGTCAGTATTTTACAGTATTTTTTTATTCTGACTAGTATGAGATCATTCCTACTATACAAGAACTTTGTCTGCATGACTGATACGTAGCCAGATTAAGAGGAAGGTGGCTATAGCTATGCAGTACTGTGCTTGCTCTAAGGCAAAATATCCTTTTCCAACTGATGAGGGTAGTTTACTGCTGAAAAGCTGATGCTGTGGGGGATGGTGATTTCCAGTCACAGACAAATTTTCTGTGACAAAATGAAAGGAGATCCATGTTGCACGAGTCCCATGCTGTTACCTTCCCACCAAGTGTCTTTCAACATTTTAGGTGTCTTGTTGGCATTTTCCTCAGACACAAAGAATCTTTTTCTTTACATTTCAAATACATAATGGGAAAGCATCAGCCAACGTTAATTTTAGCCCAGCTTTTTGCATTATTTGATGTCTCAGCTAGTAAAGATTGATATACGGGCTGAACCTAGAAGCACAACTGTTTAAAATAAACAGTTTCACTTTGACAGATGAAACCTAGGGTTTGGGGGTGCTGTTACTTATAATTGTTGAATGTTATTTAAAATGAACTGCTAAACAGAAAAAAACAAAATACAGCTTCTATCTTCTAACAGAAGTAATTCTTTACTTTTCAAGTGAGGTTTGTCTACTATGGGTAACTGACTAGATGTGAATTTGGACATCAGATGAGGGAATAATTTAAATTTCAAATTTTAGACAAGCTTTGAGTTCCTAATTTATATTTGCAAGGTAGCACTCCATAGATTTTTCTTACTCCTCATGTTGATAGGCTCTATTCATCATTTACTCTATTTATGGATCCAAATCTTACAGTGATGTTACTGCTATTAACTTTATTTTTACTTTTTTAAAGCATAACACTAGAATTTTCCAAGAAAGTCTTTACTAGACTATTCACACAAAGTACTTGGGGCCCTTGAAACTTTGAAATAGATCTTTGGATGAGGCTAATGCATCAGAACAGTCTTCATCTTGATTTTAGCAAGCTCATTGTCTTAATACTTAAAAGAAAATCTGAAATGGTGATCTTTGGCTCCTTGCCATGAAATGCTAATGCACATGAAGGTGAATTTTTCATTCACTTCATTTTCATGCTAATCTCAGGCCTTCACAGTGGCTAAAACACATGATCAGATTTAGCAACAAAAGAACTGTCAGTCCTGTTTTCATCAACTAAACGAAACAAAAGATTCATTTTTTAAATATAAATGTGACAAAACATGAAGTACAAGGAGTGTGAAGCCATCCTGCATAAGCACCGCTCCTAACACTTTCTTTTATGCTCATCAACAGCAGCAAGACTACATTAGCAGTTTCCTTCAAACACTAGGAAAAAAAATAGCAAGCATGTGGAAAAATCATAAGGCTGTGTGTAAGAGTGAAAAACAGTGCTAGAACTACCTCTGCCACCGGACCCAGTATGAGATACAACATTTTTCTTTAAAAGATAGCAAAGAATACTTGAAGTTGAAAGTTGCGCATTTACAGGGCTATGTATTTTCATTTAAACTGAATGACAATAAACAGCATCGCTAGTACAATATGCCATTTGATTAATTGTATTTTAGGGCCAGGAGACTGGTTACTGTATGCCCATCCAATACAGTTCTATGTCTGGTACTGGCGACTGTCGTAAACATTTGCTGAAGTTCAGAGATGATCTAATACTTCATGTCTGCCCACATAGAAATCAAATATTGCTCCATATCCATTAGTATAGGCACACATTTGGCAAATGATGGCTAAGCAGAGGAAGTATAGTAGTCTGAAAACTGTTAGGCAGATGAAGTATTTACTGTTCTATATGCAGTAATAGCAAAAATAAAAGAAAGGAACATAAAGTGTCATATCAAAGAAAAATATTTTGACAGACCACACAGAAATTTTCTAGGGAGATTTCCAATTGAAATGTCACTGCTTTTTAAATGAACCTGGGAAAGCAACAGGAGGCAGTCTGATGAAGGAAAAACTCTGACTATTTGAGAACTGTCATGCATTCCCAACTTTTGAGCTGAGGGGAAAGATGTACACTAAAACAAACTCACAAAGGCACCTTTGCACCATACACTCCTAATCCTTCCTCGTGCTTATGACACATCTCAAGTTTTCAATCTGCATATGCCATCTGTATATGCATTTTCTCATTAAAACGTCTTGCATATTGGTTTCAGATATCACATCTGCAGTAACAAAATTTGTGCAAAAATGGGATAATGTGGGCAACCATTTGTTGCTTTTTTGGGGGTTTTTGGTTTGTTAAGATAGCTGAATGTCTTAAGAACCAAAAATCTTATTTCTAGATACTGTAAAGGAATTGCTTTAGAATTTCAACCATTAACACAAATATATTGGAAAAGCCTGTCTATTCATTTGTTTTTCACAAGAAATAATGTAAATTTCTACAGAACAATAAGGTTGCTATTACTGTAAATATCTGAAATTATGGAACATAGAAGATATTAATGAGGTTTTCAAAAGCAGTTAGAATGAGTTAATAAAATCCCAGTGAAGATCAGCCACTAATGTCAAAAGGAACAAAATACAGAAGTAAACAGGAAAATTCTGAAATAAAGTAACAAAATGAAGCCCACAGTATTTTAAGAACATCCCTCCTTCAGTTTGTTTTTTTTTTTTTAATATATCATTGTTTTCTACCCATTTTTACAGCTATAATAACACATCAAGACTAACAAAATACATGCTCAAATAAACATACCCAATGTGCAGTCACCTGAATAAACCTCATAGCACAATATAAGCATTAGTCTAGGAAATGTCTGTTGTTCTTTCACTGCTAGAACTTCTCTAAGTTTCAGGCCACACATATAACATGTTTATAAACTGTAAATTTAAACTCACAAGTAACTTGAATCTTTTAAAAAGAGCAGAGATTAAACTAATATTACATGAGCCTAGAAAAACTGACAGGAATAGAAGATGGCAAGTACTCATTATAACAGCAGCAAAATCCAATCCTGAAAACTTTTGTCGAGCATGTGTAATTTCTTTTCCCTGAAGTACAGGAATAGCCAGCATAATATCTTCCCAAAACAACCATTATTCTCTTGGGAATCAAACTGGTTTTTTGATCTTACATCCTCAGGGGTCATCTAGGTATGAAAGCCTTACAATTTTCTTTATTGTGAGGGACATAACATTCACTGCAAAGGTTTCATGGCATTAACAGCATGATATTGAACTGATTCAGAATTCTTATTATGTAGATTTCTTTATTATCCCACACTGTTTTGATTTTTCAGGTGTGTTCAAGTACCACATTTCACAAAACTTCAGAAACCTTTTTTGGATTGAGATTTTACGGGCCAAAAAGTCAAAACCACTCATACAAAACCAGAAACCAAACCCAAATGAAAAGATGGGCACCCACAAAGCACAGATCTAGCTCATCTAAATCACTTCATGTTTACCGTAACTGAACATTCTAATGAATAAACTGCAATTCTTGCCTTTTAAATGCACAAAAAAGCTCTAATCTCAGTATATAATAACTGATATAATATATCATATTATGGCATTAAAAATCATATAAATGCTTGGATAAGCCAGAGTGGTCTTTCCAATGTATCCCTTGATACAGCTAAATAGTACTGCACAAGTTACAATAATATATGCGCTACTGTTTCCCCAGCTGGCTCCCAAGGCTCATATTGCTATTCTGGCTATGCCACTTTGCATAGGTCCCAGAAAATTATAAATTACCCCAGGGACTACATTCAAAAGCTGCCCTTTTCATTAAAGGGGCTTGTTCATAGCCCATGTTAGTCCAGATTTGAAAAGAAACCTTACGCCACCTGCCAGGCTCCTGAAACTTTCAAAATAGCATTATTCACTTAACCACCTTAACTTTCTATTGCTGGTAGTTCCTGAAGCTAGGGTAAACAAAATCACAAAATGTCAACAGTGATATTCTAAAAATAATGCCATTAAAGCCACAATTGTGAATTGACCAGAGAAGGACTACAGTACAAAACATACTTTAGAAAACCTCAAACAAACCCAAACACTGGAAAGATGCCAACATAATTTCAATAAATATGGTTCTGTTAGGCTAACTTGTGATCTTGCTCTCTCTGATCCAGTCACACACCCTACAAAACCAGCAACAACAATAAAAAGTAAATCATAGAAATACTGGATAAGATTGCTGAAAGCACTCTCAAGGAGGTAGGTGTCCAACCCCTATTCACTCTTCAACACTCATGAGATTTAAGAAGTTAAGTTTTGCAATCTCATAGCTATAAATCACTTGCATTTGTGATATAGTTTACATGTGGAGATTTTTTTCTAGGAGAAACATTACCTGTAGAAGTTGGAGTAGTCTTACATTACTTCTTAATTAAAGGTTTTGAGTTACTGTTCCCTCATAATTTTCAGCTTTTTGGTTCTGACACTGGCAAAAAACCCGAACTTTCAGTTTCTGGGGGGAAAAGAAAAAAAAAAAGAAAAGAGTATTTGTTAAAATTTAGAAAGATTTGGAGACTCATTAATATTTTCCCAAATACCTCATGGCTGTTGAAATAATCAAATTAAATGTATTTTGAAATCCAAGCAGACAGTGAACAGTGCTTTTATGTGAAAAAGTACTTATAAATCAGGTTTGCGTTGCTCATTTGTACATGATGAAGCACTATGAGCATCACACAAATGACTAATGATTACTGAGCACATGAGCTTGGTCAAGTTAGTTACTTAGTTCTTACCTATCATACTTTATCTCCCTCAAAATAACGTGACTTAATCTTTCATCTCTCACAACCTCCCCTTAAGTTAATCAGATGTAATCAAAATGCAAACCGTAAACGACAACAGCCTAAAAATCAAATCAACATTAATCTCTTTCTCAAAGTAAAAAACACTGTTAAGAATTCCTTGTTTGCTTCTAATCTGATTTTCTTCTGATGCACAAGCAAAATATACTTCATGATAGATGTTTGAGAAATGGAGATTAAAGCTGCTTTATGCAAAAGGTCTGTAATGTGATGTCTCAGGAAAACAGGTTGTCATGATATTAAAATTTTGTAAAAATTACATTCAGAAAGCACAGTTTAATAAATTTGATATTAACCAGAAAATCAATTATTGCTAGGGTCTGCTTATGCATCTGTACTATTTGTTATTTTCATGAAATCTACAGTAAAACAAAATATACACTAGCGTACATGGGCATATGAGAACAATGACCTCCTCTACCAAACCCAGCAGTGCCATGCTTAGCCTTTTCACAAGAAACAACAACAATTTTTTTCAGGAGGCATTCTTAACCAACTTTCTGAAGAGGCCATATATGCTGAAAGGGATTATCCTCAAGTTCAGTGGGAAGCTGTACAAGAACGAACCTATTCTTATCTAGGGCTGGACAAAATCCCAAAGGTCCATTTTTTATGATACCTGTATTGAATTAAACCCACAGTAACATCAGCTGGGCAGAGGCAGACAGAGCCTCTAGGGGAATCCACTTCTATCTCAACAACCATCTGAACTGCATCTTTTCTCCCAAACCTGCCCTAGCAGCTGCTCATTACTTTGGTTTCTGCTTCATCTAAGCAGTTTCCAAGTCCTCACAATGACTTAAGAATTTTGCTGCTGTGCTACAAGGCTTTGTCAAACTAAACTGTTACAACTTCAGAGGCAGGATGCTAGTCTTGGAATTCAAAGGTAAGTGTTTAAATAAAACATTACTCCTATTCTTTCAATAGCATTTAGCTATAATGCTCCTAATCAGCTATGCCATTACGGGGTTTATTTCCTCCTGAACTGCTGAAGTTTCAAAGACAAGTCAGCAGGCAGAAGTGCCTTGCCGAAAATATCACAGCACAAACTCCAGACTTTATGCTACAAAGAAAACCCAGACTACTCACTGAACATTGTTTGGGAGCAGGGGAACCAAAAGCTAGAGGACCTGAGCCTCACAGAGGTACAGCTTTAATAAAGAAGGCACAAGACTAAACCAGCTCCTATGTCTTGAACATTTTCAAAGCTGTTTAGCAAATGAAGGCCAAGTTTTCAACTGGTAAATTACTGGAATGGGACTTCATACTAACTGAGCTGGAAAAGACTAAGCAACCTGATAACAGAGTCTTTGTGAGGACTCCTGCTGGGTCACTCTGACCATTCTGCAGGTAATGCAAAGCATAAGGGAAGCGCATGTAAAGTACTTTTATAGAGTACCTTAATTAAAAGGAATAGATGACTACTGCCAAGCTGACTTCTTTATTACGAAGTATTATTTCCTAGTACCTGCCAAAAGTTGAATGGATGACTTGAACAAAATACAAATATGTTATTTGCACATGTAGTAATCAAAGTTAAAGGTCATCAAGGCAGTCATCAATATGCAAAACCACTACAAGTGCTGTACTTCCTCGTCCATACAGAAAGAATTAACAGGAAGGTGCTAATTTACAGGGCAGGTTTTCATAAACAAAGATGGCAGCAGAAAACAAAAAGGCCCACTCAGTACTTACTATCAGTATAAAAAAACCTGTTAGGAGAATATTTATCCATCCACAGCTATGTGTCTTGTCTGAAAACAACAGAACTTCATCATATCCATATGAGCAGTGTAACATTTACTTTAGAAACAAAAAAGGAGCTTATGTCTACAATTAGGCACTCAGAAATACCTGCCTAGTAACATGCAGACACAGTACACCATTTTGCTAATTTTCCTCCAAGAAAAGGCTATGAGTCAACACACATAGCAAACACATGCATGACAAGAACAGCAGCATTTTTTCTGATGAGCCAAAGGTAGAACTGGCCGCAAGCCACTGGTTCTACTCACACACAGTTTGTGTCCCAGGAAAGATCTCAAAGGCATCATGAAAGGTTTTGTAAGAGATGCTTCAGTTGGTTTTACCCACCTTGAAAAAGTTTAAGACACAGTAAGGAACAGCATCCATATATCAAAATCAGGCTATCAAACATCTATATTAGGTAATCATAACTGGTCTGCTAAAGTGAGAACAAATGCATGTGCACATACATGCACATACCCCTTATTGCTTACACACTTCCAACAGAACAACATAACACCATGTGGTACTGTTGTGGTTTGAACCCAGCCACCAACCCGGAACCACGCAGCCGGTAACTCACTCGCCCCTCCCCACCGCCTTCCTCTCCCCACTCCCAGAGGGATGGGGAGGAGAATCAGAGGAATGTAACTCCCACGGGTTGAGATAACAGCACTCCAGTAACTAAGGTATAATACAAAACCGCTACTGCTACCAGTCATAATGATAAGAGGAATAACAAGGGGAGAGGACACAATCGATCACCCCCTGCCGACCGATACCCAGCCTGACCCCAGCAGCGATCTGGGCCTTCTGGGTAACTCCCCCCAATGTATATACTGGACATGACGTGCTGTGGTATGGAATAGCCCTTTGGCCAGTTTGGGTCAGGTGTCCTGTCTCTGCTTCCTCATGGCTTCCCCTCCTCCCTGGCAAAGCATGAGACTGAGAAAGTCCTTGGTCAGAGTAAACATTACTGAGCAACAACTAAAAACATCAGTGTTATCAGGTGTGTTCCCAGGCTGAAAGTCAAAACCACAGCCCTGCCCCAGCTACTAAGAAGGAGAAAAAAATGACTGCTGTAGCTGAACCTAGGACAGGTACAAGTCACCAGGAACAATTCTTTCCCCTCCCAGCTGGAATATTTCCATTGGATTTATCTGGAGAAAGATGTTGCAAAAGAGGAGAAAAACAGAAACAGAACAACCTAGATACCTTGGCCTCGTTTGTAGTAAATGAGAGGCGTCTGTATGTTTGTGTTTTTTGGGATCTGTTTTTATTATCTGTTTGGCAAAGGATTTTAGTTAATTTATTTGGGCTATTTTATCATTTTTATTAAAAAAAAAAATTAAGTTTCACTTTGTTGTGCATATTGCACAAGGCCCACTGCTGCTGGCAAAAGAAAACAACTGTCAGGACCATAAGGATTTTGCTCTTATCCACCACTTCCCTGTTAATGTATGGTCAGTACTAGGACAAGAAACCATTCAATAAATACGCAGTGGGAAGATAAATTGTCAGAAAGTTGGAACTGCCAGCTGTCAATACAATTAGAGACAAAAGAACACTGAAGCTGGCCTCAGAGGATTACACAGTCATTTGGGAATTGATTTCCTCAGGGGCTACTTGTTCAGAGCTTTTTATCCACAAAAAGAGCTTGGTACTTGTTGAGAAGTACCATTTTTCAGCTCTTTCCTACATTTACATGCATTATTTCTGCCCCTCCCTGCCCACACTAACATTCTATTTAAATAGACTATTTTGAAAGGTTCTGTCCGTGTCCTTACTGTAGGTTTTCTCTACGGATCTATGGATTTTTATTTATTCCATTTTAATGGCCTAAACTATAAACTTTAAGATCTAAATTGAAAATAACACAGTATTCTTATGCAAGTAATCCCCCACTTCTCTATTCTCATATCCAGGTCTTTGTAACAGAAAAGGACACATCAGAGAAGACACATTATGGAAATTTATCTCTGCAGAAGCCATGGAGATTACAAAAGCCAAGCAATGAGAAACCCATAAAACAAGTGTTTCCTCTCTCTCCACTTATTTATTATCAAGAAGAAATAATTCTGCTGAGTGATACAGTACCATTTTTCCAGGTTTCCCAGCATAATGTCACTTCATATCTTCCTCTTCCTTGAAGAATGAAAAGGCAAAACTGTTGTTCCAGTCTCCTCCATAGCAGTTTGCATGCAAGGTCTTCAAGCTATACTCATAAGCAGAATTAAGAGTGTTGCAGGAAAAGTGTGCTTTATCCTGCATATAATGGAGTTAGTCAAAACTCTTCTGACAGAACAACTTTAGGGGAGCAAATGCCAATTTGAAAGAATCCAAACACTCCTGAGAAACACACTGATCACGTCAAAATTCCAATGACATTTACTGGAATCCTTCCCAGTTTCACGTCTGCTCAGCTTTCCACCTCCTCAGCCAGTATTTCCAAGCTTACAATGAAATTAAAATGTCAAAACAAAGTAAAATTAGAAAAGGAGAGGCACAAAATTAAGGAGTTTTTACACAGCCTATGTCCATGAACTATTTTACTTGTTTCAGTGTCTTAAGAATAGCATTATTTCAGAACTGATTTTGCAGGGGAATTTATTGCATTTATTTTACTGTGTCAGACCCCTATTTTTACATTTTGGAATTCTGACTAAAAGTAAAATTCCTTGTTCCACTCAGCCACTGGTGTTCAGAAAACAATAGCAGCACCGTTTATCTTAGTTGTTCTGCTTACTGTTTGGCACAACTGAAATACTGTGTCATCAGTTACACCAAGGGCAATAGAGTTAGCTAAGCAAAGCTTCCCATGATAACCCACATAACGATTAATGGATTAATGCCTAGGCTTGAAAAATGCAGGAAACACCAAGCCAAAACATGTTCATGTTGTGACTGCTTCAAATGGAAGCAATGAATGGTCAGAGGCAGTTAATGCTATTACGGGTTACACTAAATGCCAAACTAGAATTTATCAAAGTATGGAACACCAGAATGCAACTATACAAAGTTTTGGCAGTGCTTGTGTTCTTTGCCACAACCTTGGAGGATCCTGAAGAGAACTGTTCTTAGAGACAGAAAATACATATGGAAAACATTACACATTAAAATGTGTTATCTTATTCTGGCATCTAAAAAATTAATAGAATAAGGATTAGTGTTAAGGCATAGAAAAAAATATTAATAAAATATTTATTCTCAAGAACATAAAGCCAGATTATACCTTGTAAGGACCAGTTTTGTTTTGCCTCAACTGTTGGTTGACAGCTTTTAACTGTCACAGCACCAAGATACCATTAAATACAATAAAGGAAGAAAGGTATGCTTTTTTAGTAACGTAGATCACAAGAATTAGAGACATAATTTTCAACTAAATACATGTACAGCTTTGGCATATTTTCCTGTCCAGAGGAGAATGTGTAACAGATTTACATAATCTTGCTGGCTTTGGATGAGTTAACGAATTTACACCAGCAAGTTTCTGGGCCAAGTTTTACTTTTGTACTATGATCAGAAGTCTCTCTCAGGAAGACAAGCAACAAATCTTGAAGGAAAATAAAAACATCCCCAAAGAAAAAACCAACCAAACAAAAGAAGGTATATCTATAAGAATGCCTATCAAATTTTGCAGGCATAGGAAAGTTAAATTTTTCCAGAAGTTTAGCACTTAACAGTATTTTACAAGATATCAATGTTAGTTTTTAACTTAAAATGCTGAGATCCAGTGGCTGCTAAGCAGAAAATAATTGATTTGGGCTTGGCTTGCAGTTGTTCAAATGCTGCAGACACAGACCAAAGCTGACATTCAATGCTGGTTCATATCTGCATATTCAGTTTGTATTTTCAAGCTCTCAAAGCCAAACTGGGCATTTTAAATGTTCAGACAATAATGATTTGAAACATTCTTTCTTAGAGGCTAATCAATGTACTGAATATAATTTCTGTCAGTATTCTCAAACAGGATATGGATCAATGATGTCCCCAACAGAAGTTTCTTAAAATAATTTATAGAATAAAGACAGATAGTGGAAATCCCAAGTCATCTACACGCACATGTAACTCCAGTTAGCATCCTTATCAGCTTATTGATTTATCATTAAAGGATTGTTATTCTATATATTCATTATATTTATATCACCTTTAACTTCAGTTAACTTAGATTTTAGAAAGAGTTATTAATACCACAGGAAAGGTATTTGCAACAGCACATCAGGCTCAATGAACCTGCAAACCCCATTTTTAGAATCAGAATAAAAGATGTCAG
>NW_009921311.1:3003-3719 GCF_000696875.1 Nestor notabilis | reverse complement strand
ATCGATGTCTGGTAACATCTCTGTCCCTCTATTAAATAAGGATCAAGCTTAACAGAAGTTACAATGTGATCTCTCGTCTAGCAAGGTACTGAAGTCTCCAATATCTCATCTCTCTCGTTCACTTGAGTACTTGGAAATACAGTGATAGACAAAGAAAAAAAAAATTTGTTCATTTATTCAAATGCCACTGGAAGTATTTAAGACCACAGAAATAATCTACAACTATGTGAAACTATTTAAAATAATGGATTAAAAGTGTTATGTTAGCCTCTTGCCTAGAAAGAAAAATGCAGATTGCTTAGTAAACTTGAAACTGTGATCAGTATTCAAATGGTTTCCTAAGAATAACTACACAGAGCACCAATATTAGTTATATATAAAAGGAAAAAAACACCCACAAGCAATACCCAATAATTATCTTAATCTACTGATAACCTAAGCAACATACTATGCACATTCAAAATGGTAATATCCTGGACTTCCATCAATCTCCCTGTTTTTCAGAGATCGTGCCATCAGAACATCTCTCTGCCAATCAGCTCCCAAAATCCTGCACTCACAGCACCAGGCCAGGAAACGTCCTTTTTGAGACACACTTCTCTATACTGGACAGAATCAGAATTTACCTGCTGTTCCCTTAGGCTAAAGGTTACCACCTACCTCCTCAGAACAGGAGAAAAAGGACAAGAAAAAGCAGTCTGACAACATGGAGCAAA
>NW_009921311.1:0-2972 GCF_000696875.1 Nestor notabilis | reverse complement strand
AAGAGCGTGGCAGGTGGCATGATGGAACTTGCAGGAAAATTTCAAGTTGTAGACTGGCAAATTACCTGAACTGCTGAAATTCCACTAAGGATTGTATCCAAGAATGCACATCACAGAAATACAGGAAAACATTTTTTTATATTAAAAAAAACCAACAACAACAAAAAAAACAACCAACAAACAAAAAAACAACCAAAACAAAAAACCCAACCAAAAAACCCCCAAAAACTCGACAAAATCCCCACACCTGAGTAGTGTAATTTTCTGCATTGACTGTAACTATAGCAACATAGATTAAACATAGGAAAATCATCTATACCCACAGCAATAATGAAACATCTGTGCATCAGATCTTCAATTACAAAGTTGTCAGTGCTGAAGACTACTGGATCATTAAAAGACTTTTGCCACAAAGCATACCACCAAAACCTGGAATTTTTTCTAATGGCATCTAAAACTCTGCATGGTCAAAGTAATGATAATCTTCTGGCAAGATTAGCGAGTGTACCTCAAAACATACAAATCAGTAGAATTTCATGTATTACAGGTCTTTCTAATAGCAAAATTACTGTGGTTAAGCTGAGCTGTAAACACAGCAGCACAGAAAAGGTTTTGGCAAACAATCTCTACAGAACACAAGCAAAAGAGACATGTATCTTTGCTACTGTAAGGTTGTAAGTACAGAACAGGAGTACTTGCCTATCACGCTCTGATAACCTAATTGCCAAATATCCAGAAGAAGCAAAGATTAACTACACACCACCTCCCTCTTCCTCCCAAAAATCAAACACATGAATATTTATAATCCTACTTAAAGAGACTGGACAAATTTGACAAATGGAAATAAAAATGGTACAATCTCCCTATCTTCCCAGATTTCTTTTTTTCTGTACAGGTATTTGTGGATGAGGTGGTGGTGGGGTCACGCATGTTGCTACATTATCATGTCTTCTGAAAAGAATGCTGTATTTCTCCTCAAAGGGTAGTATTATGCAGCCTGTATGTATTGTTCTGATTTTCATTTAGCATATACAGAAGAAAGTGAAATCCAGGCATTTAAACAATCAGAAAGCTGAACAATGACTTGAATAGTCCATACAATTCTTTTAAAGTAAGTGTGCTTTTGCTGACTGTTCCAGCTTCATATTATTTGTGGGTTGTTTGGTTTTGGTTTTTTTGTTTGTTTGGTTTTTTTTTTTTTAATTACACTGCAAAGTTCTCAGAACATGGCAAATTTCAACTGAGATACAGAGAAGTCAAAGATCTCTGATAATTCAAGACGTCATACGATATTATAATAATTTTCCACAGATAGGAATCAAAAGAAGACTTCTATCCTAGGGGAACTATAGCTTCCAGAACTTAAAATTAAATTTCCAAGTAAGAATACCCTTGACTTACTTTGCAGTTCAAAGAAGAAAGAACATCTGGTAACAGCTATCAGAAATACTCAGTGATTATATGGCAGCACTCTTCTGTAATGGCTTCTAGCAGACCTGTTGTCTTTCAAATGTCCAGTAACTGTCACTCAAAACCTGAAAGATGGTGTTCCTCCGCCCAAACGGAGGGACTTGTGCCAGAGCTGGTTTTCCCAAGTTCCCTTCAGAAAGAGGCACATCAGCTTCTCCTGAGGTAGGCATCCAGAAGTTAGAGTCATCACACCACCGCAGTTCCTTTGCCTCTACATGATCAAGGGAGCAGACAGTGGAGACATCTGAATAATTCTATTCCTGCTCTGCCATTAAGACTCGGGGCAAATAAAATTTTTATGTCTCAGTTTGTTATCTTTTTCATTAACAGGTCCCACCTCTGCATGTTACAGAGGAACACACGGAAGGACTTGGCTACAATATTTGTAAAGCGCGCTAATCTATAAATCAGTCTTTGTACTATCACAGCAGAAAAATAATTTCCTCAACTCCCTCCAAGCACTGTACTTAGCATTCTGAAAATACTGCAATTCCTTTTCAAAGCATTAGGAATCAGAAACCACCACTGTTCTCTTCAGCCCGCTTGCTTTATTTTGGGGAATCAGCACACTCCTTCAAAAAGGCTCCAATTGTCTATAGCTGAGAGTCAATAACAAAGCGCTAGAGAAATCAAAGCTCTCCACATGTTCACAGGTTTTCAAAATCAGTGAATAACTCATGTTTTTTAAAGCATTATCAATACAATTAGAATCTGTTTTCAGAGATTCTGGAGACAGGTCTTCATTTTGTTTCTTTTCTTATTGCCTGGCAATGTGACCTGTATATTCCCTGTGTGAGTGACATGAAAAACAGTTGTGAAATACAGTACCTGAAATAAAGACCTTGTGAATCTCCAAGATTCACATTGAGGGTTGTCAAAACTTGTTTGAAACTGGTCTTTGCTTCCTTGTTAGTAAAACAGATAGAGTACTGTTCATTTTACTTTATAGACTAAATGTAAAGATTATATCTGCAGCATAAAGCATTATCAATAAGCTAAGCATCACTGTTGCTGAAAAGTAATAGATGATTTTGCTTTTAAAAAAAAACCTCAAAAACCCAAACTATCAGCACTACTCATAGAATCATAGAATAGTTAGGGTTGGAAAGGACCTTAATCATAATGAAGGAATAACAGGAATTAGGAGTATAACCTTGATTTTTTTTAATTCCAATATGATAGTTACTAAAATAAAGGTCAGGTTGGAAATACGTATCCACTTTTTAAATGGCTAAAACATTATTTTGTTCCAGGAGTAAAACTTGACTGTAACATATGAGTGCCTCATTAACTACAAATATATGCCTCTATAAGGCATCAGCACCCTCTTCTTTTGAAACTATTCACACTACTATGAAAATTACAGCTTTTTAAAAAAGTGTATTACAAACAGAAGAACTGGTCTAGCATTATGCAGAAAATCAGGAGTAGCACAATAAAATAAAGGAATAGTATCTCTTATAAAAAGTCTAGTGAGGAGGTAACAGAGAGCTTATGGATCA
>NW_009921310.1:187893-225139 GCF_000696875.1 Nestor notabilis | reverse complement strand
TGCTGTAGCTGAACCCAGGACACCACCTTAGCTTTTCCTTGTATCTTGCACTTTTTTGGAGTGGTATTTTTTTTTTTTATGTGCAATAACTCATATTCTTAGATGGTATTCTTCATTAAAGGATAGGGAAAGCTGAGAGGACAGTAGTAATAATCTTGTGCTTTCCTAGATAATGAAGAATCACCCTTGTCATTAGGCAAGCCTTTGTTCTTGATCATTCATTAACTCTTGGTTACCTATTACTTAATTGTGATTAGGAAAACTGGCTCAATAAAAATGACCCAAATTCTCTGCACTCCGAGTAATATTTGAGATGGTAGTATGTCTTTGTTCTATTCCTGATATGATGAGGCTATAGAAACCTCTAACTCATGGACTCATCTACAGCTGCATAATTGTATGTTACTGGCAGTGAAACGAAAACAACACCCAACTTGTGTTTTGGATCATGGGTTAGATGTGCATAACAATTAGGAAAATCCAAGATTGCTTTCGCATCAATGAAATAAATACAATCTAAAAATTTAAATGAAAATATGAAATATCTTTATTCACTTGAGAGTGTAATTTTGCGCATTTGAAATAAATGCTGTGTACCTGTAATACAATGGGGCATCATCATCTACCTCCCATTTTCTGCTACCCGATCTATTTTTAATACCTTGCTTAATAGTGCTATGTGAAGCCATTAAGCACAATGCTTTCCTTTCGGTTCAAAGGCAGAGATCCTCAGCTTCAGAGTGAGATGTTGTGATGGTGAGTTGCAAAGCAATGAAAGTAAACGTGGGAACATAGATCAAAAGGCTACTGGGTGGATAAGTATAAATAGGTGGGCTGATTCAGCTGGGTAAAAGTGCATATCCTTATTCCTGGTTAGTATTAGTGTTGGTTCTGGACCTGCCTCAGGTCAGTTCCCATTTGTCTTCCAGCAGAGCTTTCCTGTGTCCCTTTATTCCTCCCTAAAATGCTTATTAGCAACCAGTTCATGTGTTCATTGAAGCTGCTTTTTCTGGTCCTGTGCCCATGCTTCATAACAGGAGAGCTGTCGTAACTGTTCCAGGGGTATCTTTCAGCTGAAATCTTGTGTATGTTACACTGTAATACTTAATACTTTTAATGTTTTTAAATGACTGAAGAACAGGGTTTGAATATAAAAATTTCTAAATCTGTTATGAAGGGCTGGGAGGTGTTGCTTTTTTGCTTTTTACTTAATACACTCTACACAGTGATGTGTGTAGTGTGTTGTATTTAATTGTAACATTTTCATATGAAGATAACTAGGATAACTGGAAGAAATGTGTACCATAAAAGTGGAAGAAATGTACAAGTTTGTACAAAATGTAATATTGCCTACAGACTGACTTTTTTTGTGTGTGTATGCCATTCATTTCAAGAACTGGGAGGAAAAATAACCTCTGAGCCTGGTTTAGGCATTAGATTAATGCTTTGAAAATCAGTTTGCCAGGAGCAGGGAGGAAGAAAGTATGCTTGCTGTTCTTACCCTTGTGGAAATTGGAGCAAAAATTAAAAGTTCACTTAGGATTGTGAAATAAGGTATCAAGGTTTTTTTTTGTTTGTTTGTTTGGGTTTTTTGTTGTTTTTTTTTTTTTTTTTTTGTTGTTGTTGTTTTGTTTTGTTTTTTTTTTTTTGAAAAAGGTGATAAGCTAGTGTGAACTAGCTGGAAAAATCAGAGTATATAGCAGAAGGTTCTCATAATCCTCCAGTATGAAGCCTGAGTAGTTCTAAATGCTTGCACTGTAGCAGCTAACAAGTCTTACGGCTGGCTGTAGTAATGGTGTCAGAAATTTGTTATGATTTTATGTCAGCAGAATCTGCTCTAGAAAAATCTCAAGTCTCTCATGTCAAATCAATATACAGAGAGCACAGAAACCTAAACCCCACATATTTCCATGAAAATTTCCTGTATAGTAATCTGTTTATTGTCTGTGTAGGTGTGTATCAGAATTGCTTTGAAAGAAATAATAGCCTGCTGACTTGTCTTTTTCCGTGTTATGTAGGTGAAAAATAGCTAGTAAGATCTTGTCGTTAGTTTAAAAGTGTTTAAGAAACTGTTTAAGAAAACGTTTAGCTGAAATGCTAAATCCAATGTGATTAGACTACAATTTTTCATATCAGTCCACAATTCAAATAAAGTAACTCTTCTCTGTCTACTCATGTCACTGGTACTTACCTTCTCTAACGTTTTTTATTCTGGAAGTGATTAAACAACTGTCATGTAGTTATAGCAGTCCTTAATCTTCCAAAATACAAAAATCCCCACCCCGTCTTACATGTGCTTTTTTTTGTTGTTGTTTGGTACTCTTGAAAACAAACTGTGGTCCAGAACTTTCTACTGTGTTACTATGAGGTTTTTATACAATTACTGTATTTCGAAATTAATTGTTGTTACTACATGTATCTTTATAGCTTATGTCTCAGTATTCTACTTGCAAATCCCCAGTTTACCCTTTAACAATGCGAATAAGCAGAGTATTGCTCCACAGAATGAATAACACTGTAGGAAGCCTTTAAGTTTTGTATCAGATCCTCTGGTCCAGTGTTTTAATAGAGGCACCAAAATCTGTAGCTTTTATGGACTTTCCCCAAAATGCATATGGGAGTTCCATTTTTATTTTTTTTTTTTTCCTTTTTAAATTGAAAATGCATATTTAAATACATCTCTCTTTTCATCTGCATGTGGCTTTGCTGCTATTTTAGTGCTGGAGGTGATGATCCTTTACTTTAAAAACCTGTGCCAAATCAGAGAATTGTCTCTGTGGAGCTGGAGTATGTAAGCCTGTGTTTAGGTCATGTTCTAAATTAAGTCCTAAAGAAGGGTGTGTGCTGATTAGTCTCTTCTCTGGGATGAAAAAAAGATAGTGTGCTAATTATCATCAGCCCTGGAGGGAAAGGTGAATGAATGGGTAAAACTATGAACACTTGAAAGTGAGGCAGGTAGTTACTGGGGCGTAGAGTTGAATTTAGTGTATATCTAGCTTCTGCTAGCTGCTCTTAGGTTTCTAGTATGCCAGATTTCTGTGTGATACTGGCCACATAAATACTTACCTTGTGTTTCTTCATATAATGTTAAAGTAAATTATCATTGTGTAGATTAGTGTTCCATATTAACAAATAACACTGTCCTACTCGGTGTTTAATCAAACAAGCATTTCAAAAATGGATTGAAATAAAATTTACCATCAAACAGTAGGATTATTCTCCTTGGGAAGAGTACATCTTTGCTTTACAGTTCCATGGCAATGAATCACTGTCAGACCACATATATGGGCAGCTACGTTTAGTCTGTTAAAAGTGCTATAGTTATTCTTGAAAAATCACCAGGAAAATAGTTCAGGTTGTATTTAAGGTTTTCTAGCAGATGAGTTTGCTGGAGAGTAAGCACAGCTAACTTTCAAATAATAAAAACCCAACCCAAACCCCCCCCAAAACAACCACAAAAACAAACAAACCAAACCCCCAAAACCAACAAACAAACCAAACCCCCAAAACCAAATGCTGATTGTGCTTTGGAAAACAACTAGTATTCAAACATAATAATAAAAAGTTGCTGTTTTTCTGGCAACAGATGCCTTCAGTGTAGTGTGAAAAATGAATATAGGCATTCTTCGGTTTGGACTTTTGCACGGGCTGAAGTACAAACTTATTCTTGCAAATCTCTGCCTTGTGCGTTGAAGCTTTCCCTGTATTTTTCCAAAGCTGTTTGGATATGTAAGCTGCTGGCATAACAAATCATCAAGAATCAATCCACTGAGAAAACAGCTTTAATATTGAGCCCAAAGGACTTTATCAAAATTCAACATTTTATGCATACCAAACAGACTGTGAGAGGGGAAGAGCTGTCTAGGCTTCCCAGTGTTCCTTGGCAGAACTTTTCGGAAATGAACAAAGCCACTTCTACTTACGCCTGTTTAAATTAAAATTGTCCAAAATTACCAGATAAGTATCACCAGCTTTTAGCATGCTTCATTAATGTTCCTAAAAAGAAAAAAAAAGTTTAGGAATGACAGCTTCTTACATTACAGTAGTTAAATGAAAAAAGTGTTAAATATTTCTATTGTAGTTTATTAAAATGAGTAAACGAGGCAGTGATATTCTTTTTGTATTGAGTAAATACCTTAATATAATCTTAGCTACATTTGTAGTCAGTTGCACTGCAGTGTAACAAATTGGAACAGAACTTAAACATTTAGCTGTCAAACAGCTGATACTGTGTATAATATATGCATTTATTATTCTTAGATTTTTTTCTGTTTCCAAAGAAGCATCTAATTTCATGCTAGCATCACTTGGTATCCACCTGATCATGAGGGTTACTTAAGACAAATGAGAAACTGTGACATGTGTTGGTAATGTGCATTCAGCCCATATAAACTTCTCAGAAGTTGGGCATACCTGATAAGAATTCTTTACAGGGAACTGGGAGCTTGGTCTGACTTTTTGGTTGTTGGATATGTTGGATATTAGGTTGCTTGAAGTGTAAAAAAAAAAACCAAACCAACAACAACAAAAAAAAAAACAACAACAAAACCCCAACAAAAACCAAAAAACCAAAACCAAAATACCGCAAACAAATCCCCCAAAACAGACTAACAAATTATAAGCATTATCGGTGTATGTTTGTAATGAATTATTTTCTCCATTTTCATAAATGACTTTGTCAGGATTGGCTTTTTTAGGTTCTGTGAAATTAAGTCTAGTTTTAGGTTTACAGTGTTGCCTAAATGCCAGTTAGTAATTTTTTTTTTTCCTAAGAGATGACACTAAATCTGATTTTTTTTTTTTTTTTTTTTAAATCTGATTTTTAGGATGTTGTTACTCCAGAGATTAAAAATAGGATTTAGTCCCCTTACAGTGCTTCTGTAACTATTTCCCAGTATAAAGTTTTTGCTCTGATAATAGATGTAGAATATTACCATTCAATTTTAGATAACTTCTTAATTTATCATAGAGCTGGAATGTATTACTCATTGATGCTAAGCTATGAAGATTAATACAGACATCTTACTTGTCACAGAAGATCATATGCTTAGATGTCACTTTTTTAAATTTTCTGTCTCAAGGGACATGTGTGTTTTGGAAAATAACTACTCCTTTTTCAATTCAGGAATGTGGCTGCTCTGATGTAACTCGCTTAAAAAACTGCATTGTTACTTAAATTTTACACCATCCTGTCTTCCAATAGCTCCTGGCTTTGACTCTGAAATTTGTATTGAAGAGCTTTTTAATTTCTTCCCTCAAGAAAGAAAGTTCAGGTGGATGTGTTTTAACATTTTGGGGGCACATGTTCTATTGAATAACCAGAATTCCCATCTGGTCTTTATCTTCTTCTTCATTGCAGATGATCAATGAAAATAATTGTAAAAAACAGCAAATGACGTAGATCAGCCTTTTACAAACAGTATTCAAAGCTCTTATTATGAAAGATAGGTGTTAGTGGCACTGTCGCATGGATCAAAATCATGTTTCTAGAAAAAACAACTGTAGTCTCACTCCTGAGAAATAAGAACAGTCAATAAAGAGTTTAAGAAAGAAAACTTTTTCTTTTTTTTTTTTTTATTTTTATTTTTATTTTTAAAAAAAGAAACAATAAAGGAAACCTAGAGAATGAATGGGTTTGTAGCAATGTCTTAAGTTACATCAAGACTTACTTTTGAGGTGAAAGGGTTTTAGTTTTCAAAATTTTTCTAATAAGGTGCAAAACAAATGTATGTTCTTTGACACTCACTTTTAGGGTGGTTTGTTTTTTTTTCATCAATATATCTAATACAGGCAGGTTTTGCTTTACAGGAGAAAAAAACCTTAAATGTTTCCCTGGTGCACATCTGTAAAGCACGTCTCTTGCCTGCTATTCCTCCTGAAGGATCTCAGTTAAAAAAAAAAATCAGAAATAAGTGGTCTCAATGCAGTCTATCCTTTTCTTCAGGCTGTTTGTTATTTTTTAGAACTATTATTTCAGTGATGCGAACCAACTGCCCTAGTTACTTCAGTTTCCATACTGAAATGTCCTGATTGAGTAAATTAATTTTTTCCTTTTTTATGAACTTCTAGAGATGAGAAGAGAACTTAAAACTGATCTAAAATATAAATGTGTGCCTAAAGAAGGAAGAAACAAAGACTTTGTTTTTCTGCGGCTCAAGCTGGAAGGAACTGCTAGCTAATTTCATTTATGGCAGCTACATAGAATATAGGAGAGTAGCCTGTATTTGCTGAATGTTGCTGGAAGATTTCCCGTACACTAAATATTAGATCATCTGTTCAAACCACTTTGGATTCTCGCGTTGTAAGAGTTGAAAAATCAAAGAGCAATTCTAATTGGAAGGGACCTCAGGAGTTCTCTAGTCCAACTTCCTGGTCAAACCAGGATCATCTCTCAGAGTAGAGGTCTCTAGTCCAACTTCCTGCTCAGAGCAGGATCATTTGAGATTAGACCAGGTTACTCAGGGCTGTATCCATTTGAAAAATTTCCAAGTATGGAGCAGGCAACTGACCAATGGTTGTTAACTTGAATGGCTTTTGATTGGCTCAAAATCTGTCTTAGAAACATAGTATTTTCGTTAATGTTTTACTATATCAAATTGGTTTAGTGATCTATACAAGTCTGAACTATCCTTAACTATTAGAATACAAAACCTCTGAGGTAATTGTAAAGAGAAAACCTCTAAGTTTAGGATTGGTTTTCTGTCTTCCAGTGTCTGCAGGAACAAAGTGCTGGACTATAGAAGTAGAAGGCTTTTTCCACTTGGCTCTTTCCAAATATTCTTGTCGCCTGTAAGAATATGTGCATGAGCTGATGGCTTCCCAAAATTACCTTTTTTATTTTTTTTCCTGTCTCCTTTCTGACTATATATTGCCAACATGTCTTCTTCCATAGAGAATTCTATTTTTTTCCATAGGAGTTACTCCAGGTTTAGCATATCATGCATCAAAGCAACCTGTGCTGCCAACTTTTGGTTTAGATTTTTATGAATAAGGCTCAGCCAGGAGCCTCTAGAATGCAGAAACGAAGGGAAGAATTTTGTCTTCTGACTAGCAGTGGGATCTGTGTTTTCCTTCATATCCTGAGGAGTTGATGAACTGGATTTGTCTCCTTGGCACATGACTCAGGCTTTTAAGCATACTAAGATTTGAATTTGACTTCTCCTAGAAAGAGTATGATTGATCCAACTCTTGCTGTGCATATTTGCACAATAAATGCAAGCACTTAACTTTTATGGCAAAAACTTACCTCTGGGACTGCAAGTGTTGCAAAAGAGTGATAAAAATTCTAAGTGCTTTGCAGTATGATATCCTGCTACTGTATTCACTAAAAATAGATTGTGGTGAATGACTTATCAAGAAGCATCATTTACCACCAAGAAAGCAAATATCCAGTGAACATTTATATTTCCTATGGAGTGCAGATGATGCCCTTACAGGTTTTTGCATGAGAGATATACTGCATATATATAAAAAAAAATTACCTGTCTGGTTTGGGCCTGCTTTAACTGCAACCAGACATACTTCATTTAAACATTTACCAGGAAAAGAAAGAAAAGGTCTTTGTATCTGAATCATGGTAGAATTTGCTCAGTACCTCTGGACATACTCAATGCAATTTTCCTGGTGCTTAGGGGAAAAATATAGTAGCATTTACAAGTGTACCTAAAATTTCTTTTACAGGTTATTTTAGTATCTGCTAACAAGCTGACTCGGTACATAGAACCATGCCAACTAACAGAAGACTTTGGAGGATCTCTCACCTATGATCACATGGATTGGTTGAATAAGAGGCTGGTTGGTTTTCAGTTTTCGTTGGTTTTAAATATCTCGTTCTTGAGCGTGAAATTCTTGTGTAGGAACTAAGCGTGTAGAAAGTTTCTATGTGTAGTAGTGCAGTTGAAATACATGAATAATGCATGAATGATGACAGCTAACACCAGATTTGCTCAAGGGTTGATGATGTAATCAGTTTGTTGAACCAAAAAGTTCCTTAAGGAAGCTGTCTTGTGGACCCTCACTCTAGAAGAGCCTGAGTGTATGGTATAGTCTGTACAAAGGGAAATTATTTGGCTGCTGATAGGAGAAATCCAAACCAAGGAGGAAATAGCTGGAACTCTTCAGATTTTCCTAGATTACCTCTTAGACCTTGGTTTGTTTGGACTGAGAGCCAGGTTTTAAAGCTGTCATACACTAAAACCTTTGTCAGCATAGTTTCCCCAGTAGATACAGAGATGCAGTAAATGTGTAGGAGCAAATCATTAGAAGAAATAAATTGTTTAAGCAACTGGTGGTGCATACAGCGCTCCAGAATGTTGTAAAATCTATTATTCATTGGTACTCTTCAGTTACTTTAATTTTCAAAGCAATTTTAAATGAAGCAGTGTGTTCCTTTCCCATGCAATCTCTTCTTAAAATGTGTATCTCCATCTAAGATCTCCAGGTGAGACTCTGGACTAGGAATACTTCGCAGTATGTCCTAGACACAACTACCCAGAGTCTTCAAACATTCCTGGCAGCCAATTTCATAGCAATACTTCCCTCTCAAGAAATTTGAGGGCTTACGCTGTGTGTACCATGTTTCTTTTTTGCTGAATCTCGGCAAATTGTGTGTTCAGACCCAAGGGCCGAGAGAGCATCATCTGCTGTGCAGCTTTTTGCAATGGTCTTTGCACAGCCTTTATGTGTGTATGGATTGGGGCAAGGCAGCTTGCTTTTTGTCTCTGCCTGAAACTAAGAGCACCTGGACACAGGGGAGGGAAGGGAAATCTAGTATCTCATTGTCCTTCCTTTTTGTCTGGTATATCCAAATGCGGCTTCTGCTCACTTATTCCTGCATTCATAAAATCTGTAAGGATAGTACTTCCACTGGGACTTTAGCTTTATATTTGATTCAGACTACAGCTGAAAATTTCTTTCTTCTGTTTTTCCTCTCTTGCCTTCTTTCATTTGTTTTGCAAATTAATGAAGAACCTCCCCCATTGCAACTCCTGAATTCTGAAACTAGACAAGAGGGCAGAAAGGTTGTTTAAGGTATTAGCTGAAATACAGTTTACAACTGTTAAATACATTTTAATTCTGCTGGGTTTTTCTTCTTCTGTAACAACTGAATTTATATTTCTTATGAATTGGCTTTTAAGAGCTGTCCACATCAGATCCTTTTTAGTTTACCCTGAAACGTAAGTAGTCCTAAATAGGTTAAGAGAGGTTGATCTGCAGGCTATTGATTAATCACTTTTTAACACCAAAAAGACCTCAAAAGTTACTGTGCATGTCATTTAGGGAATCTGGTCATGCTCAGTTCTGTTAAAAAACAAACCCAAAAAATCAACCCTCAGAAGTCAGGTACAAAGGGATCATCTGAGGGGTACCCATTGTCTGGCTATACAAGCCCTGTTATCTGAAATCAGAAGACCCTATATTCAAAGAAACTGATAAGGGTATTTCTTTTTATATAATACATCTTTCTTTCATCTTACTTATTCATTACAACATAGCCTATATTAGTAGTGATTAAAAGCTGCACTCTTCACAAAGTTGATTAATTTGTTCAAGTGACCTGTCAGATGCTTACATAATGTGCCTTGATTCTCTAATGTTATTCTTAAGATTTACTTACAGGTTTTGCAGAAGTCTCAAAATTTTCAGTATTTCAGAATTCAGTCTATGTTTTTTGTATTCAGTGTAACATTTACTGTCTCCTTAGGGAATCTTAGTGCTTCTAAGTGTTCCTTGAACAAAACTTACTTTTTCTTTTTCCACTCTTTTTACTCTACCATCTGAATGTTGGGAAATAATTACACTGTGTAAAGATGAACTAGTGGATAAATTTGCACTGATGCCTTCAATACTGCCACTTATATAATTTTAATTTCTTAAATTAAAACCCAACTCTTATTTAGGTATTTGAAAAGTTTACGAAAGAATCAACATCCTTACTGGATGAACTTGCTCTAATTAACAATGGAGGTGATAAAGGAACTCAACAGGAAAGAGAGAGGTGTGTGATTCGTTTTTTGAATTCAATGCTTTTGGATTATAAAATTTCATTGGAAATTCAAACAATATGAAAAATATGATATGCCTTAAATATTTTAAAATGTGTAAAGAAATTCTGAAAGTTTGTAACGTAGACTACAAAATTCACCAATGTGTGTGTGTAAATGAATGACTGCTCACTGGCTATTGACTACATGCAGCTGTACTTCTGTTTTGATAGGAGTTGGAAAAGTGAGGGCTTTACTGGGTGAGGAGAGAAAACATACAATCTCTTAACAATAACAGGTAGCTCTGGCCTTAGTTAAAGTTTTTAGTGCTACTAAAATCTAATGCAAATTATTAATAATATGTTTGCTACCTTATTATGTTTATTATCATTAATAAAGTTTTTGGTCCTTTTTTCCAAGATCAATAGATTTGAACTTCCTTCCATCAGTTGACCCTGAGACGGTATTGCAGACAGGTATAGTAAGTTGAAAAATGATAATGTTGGTCATTAAAGTAACATTTATTTTTAAGCTTTGAGCAGTATAATAATTATCTTAGCCATCATAATAAAGAGGGTATAATAATTATCTTAGCCATCACCATAATGTAACAAGCTTATCAATTAATGTCATCTTTTGTTTGGTTAAAAAAAAGTGTTAAATAAATGGAAGAACTCCAAATGTATTTTAAATACAGTTTTTAATAATGCTAATAACATCTTTACAGTATTACCATAATTAACATGTTTATTTTTGAGAATACTTTGTTTCTAGATGATGTCAATATGTTGGCCTTATAAAATGGTCTCAGTGCTCACCAGATGCTTACAATATAGATAGCATTTTCTGACACAGTTCTGATAATATGCATAAGCCTAGTTTTGAGCTGACCATCTGTGAAAGTGAAGCACAGAGTCTTCTGACGCTTTGCTACTTAGACTCCCCCTTCAGCATTAAACATCTTGTGGTTCTTTGACTGAAATGGGTTGGTTTTTACGCTCAATTTCTTACTTACAGTGAAGTATAATAGACTGATTTGGACTAGAAATTTGTTGAAAGGTTTGCACCTTTGTAGAATAGTAAGTAATGCATAGTGTTAAGGTGGTGATCAGAGTCTGTGCGCTCAGAATCCTTATCTTACAGCCTCCGACAAACCAATGTGTGGATCACAGATAACGTTTTCCAGAAAACTACTAGTTTTATATGCCCTCTGTAAAACTAGTTTATTTATATGTAGGATAATATTGTTTGAGTTAAAAGGTGAAACAGTTGTTCCTTGCTGTGCTCTTTGAAGTTTTTAAAATATGAAGTGTCTGTAGACACTGTCACTAGATTTTAGTCTAACTGTGTATCCTCCTCTAATGGTGAGATTTTTGGTCAAAACAACACATCAATTTTGTGTAAGCAGATGGCCCCCAAGAACATTGCATTCTCTGTTTTCTTAACAAACAGCATTCTCTGTTTTCTTAATTATGGCATAAGGATTTTTTTTTTTTAAGCTATGAAATTTAATAACTTTAACTAAATCATAGGAGCTCCTAAGAGGCAACCTCTGATTTTTTTTTTAGATTCAATATATTGAAAGTCTGAGAATAAAAAAAAATTACGCATAATGAAAACTCTGCCCACTTAAACTTTCCTATCTCTTAGGGGTAAATATGAATAGACTGAGGTTTTATTTAAGGCTTGTTTTCCATAATTACAAGTATTGTTGTTTTCACCAGCTCCAAATCTACATACAAAGTATGGTTCTTAGAATTTCAGAAGAATTCAGTTTGAAAAAATGTTTTTACTTTGAAAATGTTAATCCTTTACTGCTGAAACAATACCATAAAAATTTAAAATTATCCCAGTAGAACCATGACGTGTAAAAACTTTTAAATCTGCTTGCTCTGCGGCTATCTGTGCCTATCTGTGTAGTAGAATAAAAGATTAAATCCAAGATATTTATTTCCCTAGTATGGCAAAATGTATTTGAAGTTTTAAGACATTCGTTTCACAATAATATATACTGAGTAATTTAAAGTTGCTTGCTGCAATCTCCAAAGCCCTGTGGCATTTTGATTGTCTAGGTAATGCCAGTGGAATTTAGAGTCTATATTTCTGCATCTTCCTTGAGGTGTATTACAAATACTATTCTAATGGTACTTTTTCCTTTTGGTGAACTGGCATGTTACCAGTTTAAGACATGCAGAACTGATGACATGGATTTTCACTTTTACACCACCATTTCTTTAGTGGCCAAGCAGAGTTTTATTTGCCAACTTGTTTATTGAGCTTTTGGGGAACAAACTGATGATCTGGGTTTTCTGGTAGTATGGTGTCTACATCCTGAAAACTTCACCACATCTTAACAATAACATTCTTCAAACAGTTTAAACAAAGGATTAAATAGTCAAAACATACTATATTTGCATATATGAAAGTTGTTATGCTGTAGAGAGTCTGTGGTTAAGAGCACACAGAAAAATGTAAGAAAAGTAAGAAAAAAAATATTAATCAATATACTTAGTGTTCAGCTGCACACTTTCTATGAGTTTTGTACTCGCTATGAAAATCCTGAAAGGTAACAGAGATATTGTATGCTCAGTTTGTTAGTGCTTCTAGGTCATTTAATCTAAGAATATGAATTGAGACAAATATGTTGGATGCTACACAGTATTTTGAAGTAAACCAGAATGCATACAGTTGTTTCAGACTCAGGATTATGTTTTGCAGTTGTTTCTTTACATTAATCAATGCTATGTCAATATAAGTGTTAGTTATGGTATCTTTTATATATCTAAAATATGCCACATAATTTCTACCATATTTAATGACTGACAAAGTTTGGCCTATGCTCTGCATGAAGTTGTATCATTAAATGTGCCCAATGCATGAAAGTGCATTAGCTGCAAAAATGTACCACTAGATGGTCTAAAAGCCACCATGCTTACTAATAACTTTTGCACTTGTTTTTTTAAATCTAAATTAACCACATCATTATATGTATTCTTAAAGGTCATGAGTTACTATCTGAGTTACAGCAGCGTCGATTCAATGGTTCAGATGGAGGGGTATCCTGGTCTCCAATGGATGATGAACTACTTGCTCAGCCACAGGTCATGAAGCTCCTAGATTCACTCAGAGAGCAGTATACCCGCTACCAGGAAGTTTGCAGGCAACGTAGCAAGCGTACACAACTAGAGGAGATTCAGCAGAAGGTAATGCAGGTAAGCTTGGAGTTGTTCTTGCATACTGTGAGGCAGAGGTTTGAGTAAAGTCCTACACTGCGTTTCCTACAAAACTAAAGCTCTCAGAGGAGAGCTTCATGCTTCCTTTCACCCCTCAGACTGAAATGTGCTAGTTTTACTTGATGCTTTACATTGTGGCTACCACAGACTTTCCAAAGGCTGTTCTTGTATGTGGAGGTGATTCAGCCATTATGCTGAAGAACCTTCACGTTGTCCTTTTGTTGTATACTTTGTCAGTGTACTGCTGTGTTGTTTGAGAGACAAATACCTGACTTCTCAGCAAAGAGGGGAACATTAGTAAATGAGACATTTTTGACTGTAATGTTGCTTAAGAGTTGGCAAGCTTCCCCAGCCCATATTGTTTTTAAGTTCCAGTTACTGAAGATATGCCATTATTTATTCCTTTATTTGTCTAATTCTTGGTGTTTTAACTAGGTTAAAGTGATTAAACTATCTATTTCACGGATGCCCTGACAAGAATGAATACGAATCATCCTAATCAATCATGTGTTAAGAGGTCATAATGAATTGGTTTGGTCCTTTGGAAACAGGTGTATAATCATAATTTTCAGCATGTTCTCAGCAGTCTCAATAGAGAATCAAGGAAATGGAATTAATTTATTTCTCATGTTTGTTGCTTGGAATGAGATTTATGTTTTTTAAGCTTCTGTATGGTTTGAATATGCAGAAAGTGGAATGGATGTTGCTTTTAACCTTTCAACATTGGCATTTCTAATGTGTGAGGAGTACAAATCAAGTATTTGTATTTCACAGTGTTCCAGGTGTGGGCAGAGATAAAAACTAATCAGTCTTGTTATTTCTTGCAGTGAAAATATAAATCTACTGAGGAAATTTTCACTTTGAATCTAATAATTTTATTAGACTATTAATTAAATATTTAAAAATTTTCACTTATGTAGTAAGTCAGAATATTATTAAAAAAGCAAATGCTGATATGTTGAACCGGAAATAAGAAAAATATGTAAGATATGAAAATAGTATTATATAGAAGGTTAGCAAGGCTGTTGGTATAATTGGGTGAGATTTTTCTTTTCCCCTGTATTACAATGGTTGAACAAGATATGCCAACAGAAACAAAATTTATATTTGGCAAATTGACATTGTTAATGCATTTAAATGGACTTGTTTACTAGGATATTAGCCTCATTTTGCAGTATTTGTATAAGAAATAGTTACTTGTTTTGCTCTGTCTATGCAATGGATGCTGTGTAGTAAGCGAACTGAGTCTCAGTACACAGGAAAAATGTTTCACTGTTATACCCAACTGATCAGCTTAATAAAGTGCATTTATATCTAAGTGCCATACAAGTGTGTGGGGAAACTTAATATATCTAGAAATTGAAAGCTGACTTAGTTTCCTTTTGGTTATGGGAGAAAATTAGGTTAACAGAGAAAACTAAGAAGATAATGATGGACTAGAAGAAACAAATAGATTGAGTGCCATGAATTTATTTTGCTAAAATAAACAGAAGTTGCAGTATAACATTCAGTGATTTCCTGTTAGCTTTCATTAAAATTATATTCCTACTTTTTGTATAGCTGCTTATATTGCTAACTGCTCCTGGCTTGCTTTTGTGTTCCTCTTTAATTTTCACCATTTGAGGCTTCTGCTGTGAACTGCTTAGTTCTTACTCCTGTCGCAGAGCCCTCTTATCCATAACCAACTCTCTTCCCTTGTGGCTTCAATATCATACCCTCTTTTTTTAAACTACCCCTCTTACTTCTATTCCATAGTTTTGTTTCCCTTTCTTTCATCTTTCATTCTGCAGGGCAAAGATGGCTCTGATTTCCAGGCATTATCTGATGAGCAGTCCTACTAAACAGACTGATAATGAACAACTCTGTATATTATGATAAATTCTAGCTTTGTGCCTCCTTAGGCAGAGGTGTTGATATTTTTCTAATCTTCACAAAAATTAACATCAGGCCTTGCAGTAGTCTAGTCATTAACCATTTAGGGATATATTTTTACGAAAATAACATTGCTTCTTTCTCAAGTATGTGTTACACAAGAATGGCCATGTGCTAAGCTAACTAGTCCTGGAGGCAAGGCAGAGTAGTTGTTGGAAACTTCTAATGGGAAGGTGGTCTTTGGTCACTGTTTCAGACTTGCACGAGAACTGTTATTTCCATGTGTGAGTTTCCAGGCCATTAAGCTTATGAGGGAGACATCTGGGTGCCTTCACTTCTAGGTCTATTCCATGTTTAACTGACAACAGCTGTGCAGAAGTGCTAAGCACAACAGGAAGTTTCTCTTTAAACAAAAAGAGCCTGGAACCGTAGAGTCTTAATTTGCCCTAGAAGTGATAAAAGTAAGGAAGACTGAGGATGCTTTTAGAGCAAAGAATATACGCCCTGAAACAGCGCTTTGGGTCGTGGTGAGGTGGGGGGTGGAGGGTGGGAAGACACAGACTTGATAGCTAGAAGATGTGTAACCTTCTGTAACAGTGATGGTCATTCTTGATTACTGTTGCAATGTAGCCTAGCAGCACTAGCAAAATGGTCCAATTAGTCCCCTTCTCATTTGTCTTCATGGTTATGGTGTTACATTGTGTATTGTACTGTATTTCCTGAAAAACTGTGTGAAGCTGTTTTGTCATCGTTGTTTAACAAAGGTCACATTAAAGAGAGGAAGTTGGCTTCCTATGCTTTTTCATTAAGGTTCAGAATGTGGGGGTATTCCTGTATTTCCTTGCTTAAGGACTACAGTAGTAAATGACTTTTTTGCACTGGGTTCTAGATATTTAAAAATTACCATAAAAAATATTGTCATGGGTATAATCTGATAATTAAAATGTATATAAGGAAACAAAAATTTGAGATACCCTGCTTTGCTATGACAAATATTTACGTCAAATGAAATAGCTTAATAATAATAGAAATCTAATACTGTAGTCCAAAATAGTATTGCCATGAGTTTTCTGCAAAAGTAGAGCCCATGAGATACGGCCATTAAGACCTTGTAAGAGGCTTTTGTTATTTGAATAGAGTGAGTTGAAAGACATAAATATATAAAATACTAAGTTCTTGTGTCAACTTAGTTTTGAAATAAGTACGTATCCTGTACTTAAGTACAAAGTAAGGGGAAAACTCTCAGCTGTCAGGTTGAATACAGCTGTGCACTGCAATTCACTTAGGCAAAAAAAAAAACCAGAAAAATCTTGTTTGAGCAGGAGAGGTCCATTATCAAGAAAACTGTAGTTTAAGCTGTTTTATTGATAGATAAAAGAAATGACAAGTATGTGTGACAGATCTTTTGCTAGCTGCTACCAGCTTTCATGGAGCTGATAGACTAAGGTTAATGAAAAGTAGTTCACTTAAAGCTTTTGAAGATGTGGATGGGTTCACCAAGACTTCTACAGATGCTAAAAAAAATTTTTTTTTTTTATAAACATATGCTTACTTTGGAATACTTGTGCTTATATTGCAGAATTATTCTTATACCAGTTTTCATTGATTTGCTACTTTATTTTTGTTATCTTCATTTCATTGGCAGGTGGTCAACTGGCTTGAAGGACCTGGATCAGAACAACTACGAACCCAGTGGGGAATAGGTGATTCAATTAGAGCTTCACAAGCTTTGCAACAGAAACATGAAGAGATTGAGAGTCAGCACAGTGTGAGATTTTCCATACCCTTTTCAAGTAGCAAAATAATTCTAAGTACATGCAGTTATGAACAATATATTTTGATTATGAATATCTAGGAAATTTGAATAGTGCATGATTTTATGAGTTTCAGAGGAAAGTTTAAGAACTTAATATGGCTATTACATGTACTGTTATTTTGTTTTCTGGTATAGAAAAATACTAATTTTTATTATTTTTCTTGGCTTTATATTACATTAGAGTAGTTCTTAAATTTTTATGTTTAGTAGGAGGGTATATTTCCTTCTTCCCTGCCAAAATGGCTGACAAGTCCTGTACTTCTCAGGTGAATAAGTTAATATTTTTGTCTTTATTAAACTACGTTTACCAGGAGCTGAAACTGGTTTTAACACTTTCATTATTCAGGACTTAAGATACAATTTCTGTTCACAATGAAATCTTGAAGAGATTGTTTAACTGTGCTGACTTGGTGCCCTTGCTTCTAACTTTGAAGAATTCCTAAGTTTCTAATAGAATATTGATGGAAAAATACATCAGATTTTTAACTATAATCATGATATGAATGCTAAGTACTCCAAAGGCAGTGTTGCTCCACAGTGCTTTTCCTCTTTTCTGGCTTTCCTGGATGTAGACATTGACAATTCTGTCCACTTTTCCTAGTCACTGGTTTGTAATTTTTCTGATGCACTTTAGAAAAAAGAGCCCAACCCAAACCTTAAGTCTGAGAAACACTGTGCCTTACTTAGACAACACTGGTTCTGTTGACTACATCTCTAATGGATATAGTTTCCTTGATCAGATGCAGAAATATGTGTTGTAGATCAAGTGATTCCTATTTCGTTTGTCTTCTTATTACTTGAAGCTCTTCAAGCAATGTTCTGCTCTGAAACCAGTACCTTCTCAAGTGTAAAACATCATAACAGTTAAAATCCTACTTGGGGGAAAAGAAAAAAATTCCCTCTTTACTTCATTGACAAAAATAATTAATGTCTTTCAGTCATATTATTAGCATTTCAAACTGAAAAGAGAAAACAAGATTGAATATACTTTCTCGCTCGGATATCTGTAATGCAGAATTGTGATTTAGCTGAGGCTAAATGCAGTCCTTAAAATCATTGAAATTCCACTGAAGTTTGCAGGCTGGCCTATAGTTTGCTCATCTCTAAAGCACTGATGAGATAGAATGCTGCTTGGTTCTCAGGTGCTGGTAGAAATTTGTAGAAACAACGGTTAGAAAAAAATTATTTTGAATTTTATACCAAAAGAAATAGTTGGTAGACCACTGGCCTATCTTAAATTTGGATGCCTGTTTATAAATTAAAACTGGTTTTGACCACAGCACTAGAAAGATGTACTTTGTCTTTTGATTTTTAAACATTTCCTAATAGCTGAGTGTACTCTTCTTTCATTATTTTCCTATTTTTTCTCTCCTCATAATTGAATTGATGGCTTGTATGCTTGCTTTCTTTCATGATCTATTTATTGTTATACTATTTCTATGTGGAAGATGCTTGCAGAAATGTGCAATTTGTTTTAAAGATAAGCTTTCTACCTCAATTTACTCTGAACTCAAATTATTTTCTTACAGTGTTTTTGGTTTTGCTTGTTTTGAGGGCAGGTTGTGTTTGTGTGGGTTTTTTGGGGGGCTTTTGTTTTCTGTTTTATTTATGAGCAATATGTTATTTTTGAATAAATGTTTGGCCTTTTCTCTATGGTTTTGAGCTGTCACGTAAGCTGTTCCTAACTTTCTCCTATGGAAAGGATAAACTTTTTATCTCTGGTTTGCCAGTCTCTTAATTTCACTGATAACTTGACCAAAATCAATTACTGCAACTGTTTAAAGATAAAAATAAAAACTAAAAATTATTAATCTAATTTTTTTTTGTTTGACTACTCACTTGTCACGCTCGGTAAGCTAGATTTGTATGTTCAGTGTCTGAAGGAAATAATGAGAGTTATATTGTATAAACTGAGTTTATAGAAACTATATATCTAGTACATGTGTGACAGTGGAAGATGTTTCCATATTATGTCAGCTTAGTTGACCCTTTTGGAGTAGATGAGAGATTGATTCAGGTCTTAAATTTTTAGCTGATTGGAAATTTAACTTCTTCATTACTTCCTCCCCCACTTCTTTTCATACTCTTGTTTTTTTCCTGTGAGCAGATGGTAGAGGTGACTTTGGGTAAAAAGAAAAAAAATTTCAGAATATGGATATTTATACTCCATGCTTTGTAAATAAATGATGCAAAAGCTGAAGGCATAATTTAAAAAAAAAAAAAAGAAAAGCCAAGTAGGCAAGTATCCCAGTAGGAGCATGACAAGAGTACTAATTAAATCAGATATTTTAGGCCAATAGATGGTGCTGTTCCATAGCACTAGAAATACATAGGGCGTTTGAAGGTCATTTCACTGTAGGCCAAAATAAAAGCTGTTGAGCAAACATGTTTTGCTTTACAGGCATCTCAGTCATGCAAGATGTGAATGTGATCTTGATATATCAAGTCATTTTTAAGTCTCCCAGAATTGTTAAATATTTAAACTATTTTCTTTTACAAATACACCACCATGACAACATAGCGAGCTCCTATGAATCTACTCAGTAATCAAAGTATTTGAAAAACAAAGCTACGCATTTGGAATTGAGTAGTATAAAGCTTTCCTTAAATAAGAAGCAAGAATTATTTTGAAGTTTCTGTGCATGGATACTCTGTTATATTCAGAAGATAGCGATTGCTTCCACTTTGTCAGCAGTAGTGGGTTTTTTTGAAATGTTTTAAAAAATTATTGCTGTTTTCAGTCATGTCAGTGAAAGTAACACCTAGAATGTCTTATGAACAGCTTTCTGTAATAGCTTGCAACTTGGCAAAAGGTCTCTTGTTTCAGTAAAGCACTATAGAAATGTAAGCATTAAAAATTTATTTTAAAATGGTGGAATTCCTTTGTCGGAGGTTAGTGCTGGGAGCCGTGCCTTGTAATCTTCCCATTTTTCTGCACCATTTTCTTAATACTGCAGTGCATGTATTAAAATGTTCTAAGATCTTTTTGAGTTGACTCAAAATCAGGAAATGTTTTTTTTTTTTTTTTTCTTCTGTGTGGGAATTCATAATTATAGCATAAGCTGTAATAAGTTTCTTTTTTAGTCTGTTTATTTGTTAGTCTGCAGTTGGATGTATGCCATTGTAAGAGAAATAGAACTATGTTTTGTATTATTTTAATGCTTAATTTTTTTTGTGTTTGTAGGAGTGGTTTGCTGTTTATGTTGAGCTTAATCAGCAGATAGCAGCTCTTCTAAATGCAGGAGATGAGGAGGACCTTGTGGAATTGAAGGCATTGCAGCAACAGCTGAGTGATGTGTGTTACCGGCAGGCCAGTCAGCTGGAATTCAGGCAGAATCTATTACAAGCAGCACTTGAATTCCACAGTGTTGCCCAGGATGTAAGTTTTAATTTTTAACTTTTCTGAGGCTCACCTGTCAGTATATTCTAGCCTTAGTATTATAAATACTGAATACATAGGAAAAAATTCAGGGGAGTGGGAAGAAACATAATGTCACTTGAAAAATGCTGTAAGTAATTTACTCTAATTGAAACTCTGAGAAGATGTACTTCCCTTTTGTTTAGGAGGGAATTGCTTTGTAGTAAGCCTTACATTTCAACAATGTTTGAAATAAAATGGTTACTAGTTTAAAAGTTGCTTTTTCCACCTCTTTTTTCTTTTTTTTTTTTTTAAATAGAGTATACCACAATTCAGTATACTTTTTATAGTTTCTTTTTAAAATGGCATTTATTCCTTTCCTATACTTTTATAAAAAAAAATAAAATCTAGGCTTTCCCTCTCCCCCTCATCTAAGTATGTATGCTTTTGGAATTTTATAGGCAGATGGGTTGTTTATCTTCCATCTTGACTTTCATTTCCTATAGATGCAAAGAGAAACTTCTAAAATGACACACTTCCAAATATTTAGAAGATTGTAGACCAAATCATCTGAAGCTCAAATTTCTTTTTAAGTACCCACACTTACCATTGTTTTTCATTTTAGTTGTCTCAGCAATTGGATGGCTTACTAGGAATGTTGTGTGTAGATGTAGCACCAGCAGATGGAGCATCAATTCAACAAACTTTAAAACTATTGGAAGAGAAATTGAAAAGTGTTGGTAAGCAAAATATTTCTGCATTTCAGATACACACATTCTAATGAACACATTGCAGGAAAAAACAACAGTAATCTCACTACCACCTTAAAAAAAAAAAAGGGGGGGACAGCAATAAAAATACCTCGCTGTTCCACTTTCTAGCTAAGTAATGCTCCACCTAGCTACCTTTATCTTGCTTAGCTTACTTATGCGATCTACTGTATAGAAATTCTATCTGGGAAAATTATCTGGAAATGTTTTCTTTTTAAAATTTGTATATGTAATATATGTTTGTTATATACCATTATCATGCATTTCATCTGCAAACAAACTTTTTTCCCCCCACTAGTCATTCTTAGTATTTTGGGAATATAGTGCTTAGGTGGTCTTTTTGTCTCCACAATTGACCCTTTGATGATTAAGATTGTTATTCACTCAGGTTTAGAATGCTTGTACTGAGTGTTTTGCAGTAGCTTTGAATGTATATGTTAATGAATAGCACATTTAAGGTGGTTACACTGTCAAGCATTTTAAATAAAGAGTATTTCTGTTGGAAGGGACCTACAATAATCATCTAGTCCAACATGTTGTAGGAGAAAGAGCTTTGAAGGAAAATAACTGATATATGGTAAAAGTAGTTATTATTGCAGTATAACAGTTTGATGCATAAACTAGATATTCCTCTAGGAAAAGAGATGGTAGAGCTGCCAAATAATAGATGTAACAGCAGATTCTAAGGTTCGGTGAATTTCAGTATAGAAAAATGTGTCAGCCATATCGGATGTATTATAAAGTAGTAACTTCTGCCAGCCATGGATGAACATTTAGGCTACAGCTGCTTAGCAGTGATAAGTATTTTGGGTATTGTGCAACTGTGTGGATGAAAGACATTAATTTGCTGAAAGTACTGTCAGCTTTTATTCCTTATTATCTTCTAGGTCATAAAATAGTAAAGCCTTTGCTCTTTGTCAATATAGACAAATGTGCACCCAAATGTAAACGTTGGAAAGGGTGCTGAAAGACAGGTAGTAGTGTCCTTTTCAGTTTCCAGTCTTGCATCTCAGATTCTGTTGATTTCATCTCTCTGGGGGGAAAAAACCCTCCAAATTTATAAAAGTGACCATTGACTTCTGTTCTTTTTTTTCTACATTTTTCTTTAGACTTAGGCTTGCAAGGCTTGCGTGAGAAAGGTCAAAGTCTTCTTGATCAGATATCTAATCAGGCATCCTGGGCCTATGGAAAAGATGTGACCATTGAAAACAAAGAAAATGTGGACCATATCCAGGGAGTGATGGAAGATATGCAGCTTAGAAAACAAAGGTAATAACAGTTCTGGTAATTAATTTTTTTTGTGTGCTGATAGGTCACATACTGTATATATATTTTTCCTTCTTAAAGGTGTAGTAGTACTGGATTAGCTGTAGTACTGGATTAGCTATAGTACTACCTTTTTTCCCACTCAGTAGTGTGGGAAAGTCAGACGATGTTGCTTATTATTACTGCTGGAACCCCTAAAAGACAATAAAGTACTCTTCACAGCAAGTGCATGAACTTTGAGGGCAATGCCTAAACAAAAAGGTACCTCAAGAGAACACAGGGTCTAATGAGCATCAGGTTGTTCGTTTTGGGATTAGTTCTATAAGAAACTATGTGTTTTGATAATGCTTAAAGAAGGTGTTGGTTTAAGTATGTCCTCTGAATCCTATTTACTTGAGCAGCACTTGTGTTTAGAGTGCCAGCTGTGAAGAGCTATAGAGGACCATGTGTCACTGTGCAATGAAAGAGCAGTTGGAATTCAGTGCTGAGAAAATCAACGTGCATGGGAGAATGGAAAACTTTATATACATAGTAATGTACTCTGAACCAGCTGTTAACTCAAAGATAAACATTGGAAAATTTCTGCAAAAATTGCTTTAATGCTCAATCATAATATAAGAAGCCAGTACAAAGCTAAGGATTAATAGAAAACGAAAAGGAAAATGTCATTGTCCCTGTATAGATTTGTGGTCTGTTTTAAGCGTTAACACAATTCTGGTCCCTATTCTCAGAAGGGATATAGAATTGTGAGAAGTCAGTTAGAGGATCAAAAAGTCAATAAAATGTTCAGCAAAGGTATGAAGTAGCTTCCAGATGATGAATGATTAAACAAGGTTCTTTAGGTTGGACAAGAGGTGAATAGGTACAATAAGGATTGCTGTTTCGTGGTAGCATTTAATAGTAATTTTTGTGACACTTCCCCCCCCCCCAAATTCTAAGTAGAAAAAGATCTGGAAAATGTGCTTAATTTAGAACAAGAGAAGTAGAACTAGATTTTACAGGATTTGGATTTTGAAATGCTTCCTGACATGTTATAGCGAAGGGCATCATCATACAAAGGTTCAATTTCAATTAAAGGTTAATTAAATTAAAGGTTAATTTAATTAAGATTGCAAAAGGCTGCAATCTTAAGTTAGATAAAAAGAAAAACGGAAAGATGTATTAACATAATTTAAAAGGTCCTCATTTTATTCACCAGGAAACTTTGCTGATAGATCACAGTACAATTCAGAATCATACCAAGTTTAAGCCAGCTTTCACCTAGGCTTTAGCAGGGTAAAGTCTGTCTTAGCCACATAAACATCTGTGTGGCAAATCGTACAAGTGCAACAAGGTAAGGAATCCGAAATGTTGCTGGAAAGCCTTGTAGCTACTGTTGATATTGCTATCTATAGCTTAGCCTTTTCCAGGAGTCTTGAGGGTCATGGTTTCTGTGGGTTGTAGTGATCAGATCTATTTATTGCATGTTCCTGTTACGTGAGGTATTATAGATTTCAGCCAAGATAAGCAGTACAAAATGCTTTAATCACCTTTTCATGAATACTTTCATGTTGCTCACTGAAAACATTGTCAAAGTTAGAGTATTGTGTCTGCTGTATATGTGTTGGTGAGTCATTTTGTGCTACTGTTTAAGGTGTGAAGATATGGTGGATGTGCGGCGACTAAAGATGCTTCAGATGGTACAGTTATTTAAATGTGAAGAGGATGCTGCTCAGGTATGGAAATGTGTACACAATTTCATCTTGCTGGTCTTTCACTGGTTAAATTCATGGGGGTTGGTAGTTGTACAGTGTTATTTTTGTCACTTCAAATATAGTCTTGTTTAGTGAATATGTACAGTGAAAATAAACGATGTAGCTATGACTGAAAGAGTACTTTGGTGATTTGCATGTGTGAACTACCAGTCTGAGATCTCTTAAGTTTTTTCTGTATCAAAAGTATATGCTAGTACTGAAGTTACTTCTGGATTTTTTTCTGATTTTTACTATTCTAACTTCTCTTTTTAAGGCAGTAGAATGGTTAAGTGAACTGTTGGATGCTCTGCTGAAGACACATATCAGATTGGGAGATGATGCTCAAGAAACAAAAGTTTTACTGGAGAAACATCGAAAATTTGTTGATGTTGCACAGGTGAAATGTATTATGGGTTTTGTACAGTTTCAGAAGACTCCTAAATAGAATTGGTACTTGTATGGACAATCATGGAACAGCTGTTACTAGTCTTAATGGTTTCCCTCAGTGCTTGAATGAAGTGATTGTGATTGCTGGAACTGGTGATGAGCCTAGTGAGATTTTGAAGTTCCACCAGCTATAGCAATGCTGCAGTTTACTACCTTAGTTCTCAATGCAAACCACAAAACATAAAGTTCACACTGATTTTCTTAAAAGGCATATATTTCAAATAGTCTTTGTAATGACTTTCGAAGGACTGCCATAAAATACTGAAATATGGATAAGCCACTTAGTTCCAGTCTTTTGTGCTGTACTTCATGAAACAGAGCTTGTATTTATATTGGTTTTCCAGATGTTTGAGTGTTGGTGTATGATGGTCCTGCTCTTACAAGGAGTTTTGGCACTAGCAGTTAGTGGGTGAACAGAACTGACAGGTTTAATTCTTGATTAGCAGGCAGCTAATGAATCCTGCTGTACAAGAGTCTACTAACATTCACTGAAGGCATAGGACATGCTTACACGCCTGTTTGAAAATCTTGAATATGCAAGCAGATGCCAGATACCTTTGAAAGAATGTCACCTAAGAATAGAGAGTGTACAAGCTGGGCCTTTTTCAGGTGCTTTTGCAGATGTATACTCCATTTAGGAGAGTCTAATGGCAGCAGATGTCAAGTATCCCATGTAGGTACAAGCAACTATTCATAATTTTCAGGATGCTGTTTTTTTCCCATTGTGAATGCTAGACAACAGAGGATTTTTTTTTTTTTTTTTTTTTTTTCCTGGTGGGGAGAGAGTTTTCCCTGCCCTCTGAGAGCAAATGCACTGCATGGTCATTACAATTTTATTCATGCTTCAGCCATGTTTTCTAGCAGACCAGATTAGTTCAATATACTTTGTGGACCTATATTGTGGAGCTTTCATAAACTTGTCTCCTGTTGGCTTAAGATGTTAATTAGCTCCTAAGTTAAATGCAGAGGTTTTATATGTACTTTCTTTCCCATCCCCTCCAACTTGTAGAGTACTTATGATTATGGGAGACAGTTACTACAGGCAACTGTTGTCCTGTGCCAGTCCCTGCGATGCACTTCAAGGTCCTCGGGGGACACACTTCCAAGACTAAACAGAGTGTGGAAACAGTTTACAGTAACTTCTGAGGAAAGAGTACACCGGCTGGAAACAGCTGTTGCATTTCATTCAAGTGCTGAAAAGGTGAGTGTCACGTTTTTAAGAAGAAAACTTTCTTATCAGAATGTAAGCAAACAGAAGGTAACAAATACGAAGTTGTCAGTGCATGTGTTTACCCTTTTCTATATATTAAAAAAATGCAGAAGGAAGAATTTAAGCATATTTTTATAAATCTTAATTTCATTACTTATTGCTTGCATACCTACATTGGTATAAGCATTTATTTGTGTGTGTTAGACTAATTCTTAAAGGCAGGGAGCACTTTATGATTTGTATTTTTGTGCAAGGTATAATATAAAACTATGGGGTCACTTAAGATGTTTTGGAGAGTTAAAAGGAGTATTGCCTTTTCAGATTTCTGCATTTAGAATATGTGTAAATGAATGCAATCAGTTTAGTTTCCATGCATGCTGTGTTGCTGCATCTGCTATTTTGCACTTGAAGGGGTTTTAGCGTTCTTTCTTCAAAACACACCTCTACCTTGGTATGCTTTTCAAACTCCTGTAATCAAGTATCTCCCCCCTGTGCCCATTTGGATGATGCTAGAAGCCACAGAGGAGGATGAATATTCAACAACAGTTCTGAGAAATAGTTGCTGTTCAGTAGCAGCTTGCTGAAGGGGGAACGTGTTGATAGTTTTCAAATGCATGAATTCAGGACAATATCCATTAATGCAGATCATGAGAGTAGGGCCTTTTCATCCAGGAACCATTCTTTTTGTGAAGTGGTATATTTTAGAAAAGCAATTTAGTGTATGTATCTCTAATACTGACAGTAAAATTTCATATAACTGCAAAAAAGTGCTGATCTTGCACATTTAAAAGAAAATAAATTAATTCTGTCATTGAAGGAGAGCATGGATACAGAGCTGATTCGTATGCTCCTTGCTTTTAGTGTTTCTTGCTTTATTACTGGAAGATGCTTTGCGTTTGTAGGCATTGGGAGTTGATGGAGGTTCACAAAAGTAGAAATAGATCATCCACGCTGCCAGAGGTGGCTGAAAAAGTTTTTACTTGGTACCAAATTAGAATTCAGTGGTTCATAAACTCCTGAAAGAGTTGATTATCTCAGTCCATATTGTGAGCATTCGTTCGTTATTGCAGTAGTTAATTGCTGTGGTTTTAGGCAATCATAAGTCTAAAACAAGGAAATGGATGGCTGAAATAGTGATGCTTTTACTCAAAAACATCATTCTCCTAGCACTATTGTGTCATATTTATAAGTCTGTGAGGAAAATATGTTCTTGGTACCAATGCTGCTTTGGAAAAAAGACATGTCAGACGGAGAAGTGGAAGAAATCCTACCTGTTCTGTGCCAAATGTGGATTTTAGTTTTGAAGTGGCTTGTAAGAGACCCTTGTTATCAATGTTTCTTCCATTTTATATGACTGTGTTGTATGTTTCATGATGCAGTTTACTATTTTTATACATTTTATATTTGTTGCTGGAATATTGCCTAGCAAGACTGTTTTTTCATTTTTGCTCCCTGTTAGGAGTAATGTAAAACGTTCTAGTGCAAAACAATGGTAACCCTGAACTATTTACTCAATATAGCTTAATCAATATTTTCCTTTCTTGAATTGTATGAATATTTCAGTTGACCTCATATAAATGTGGCAGTGTAGATGCTGAAAGAGCATTTGCACTGCCAGTTAATGGCACTGAAAAAAAAACAACCCTACATGCTATCCCTTGTTTATTCTACTCTGTATTTCCTTTTACTAGATTTTGCAAGAATGTCCAGAGCAGGCTGAAGCTTTTAATGACATGGAGCAATTTGATGAAATTGAAGCAGTTGGGAAATCGCTATTGGACAGACTAACAGTGCCTGTAGTTTATCCTGATGGGTATGCAGAATGTTTTTTTTTCTAACGCCTTTTAAATACACTTTTGTAAAAATTCTTTCCTCCCTTTTCACAGAAAGCAGGCAGGTCCAATTCCAAATTTTCCAAAGGCCACATGCCCACGGTTTCAAAGTAGTGACTTTTTCACGTTCAATAATTATTAGATTTATGGAGTCTTTACACCAACAAAGTATGTGAAAGCAACAAAAGAATGACCGGTCACAGTCGTTTTCTCCCTGAAAAAAGATCAGTTTAGAGTCATGGTATTTTGACTAATTTATTTGCAATTCTATCCATCTGAAATTTTAAGCCAATACATTGAAAATAAGTTTACATTTGATTCATTCAGCAAATGAAACAGTACTTCCCTTGTGAACTATTGATACTAATTTAAAATTGGTGGCTGTCTTAAGTTAAAAAAGCAAATTGAATTTGGAATCTCAGTGTAATAAAGCTCAGTTTTCTATGTTCAGTAAAATACACTTGTCCATTGTGATGCTGAGCTTACAGTTAATTTCTTCTATCTCAGTATAGCCAGGCCTTGGAACTAGGCTCCAGGTGTGTAGGAGCCTGCACCTTAATGAATGAGATTTGAAATCAATAATTTGAATAAGAGGCTGAAACATTACGAGAAGGTATCAGGCAACTGCATTTATTGATTATCTGAAGTCAATCAGAAAAATACAGTTACAGGAAGCAGGTCATGAAAATCAATTTTCTGTCATCTTATTTCCAAAGTCTCATGCTCCCTATGCAGTATAGTTTCCTTCACTAAGGAGTGCTACCCATGAGAGATGGACACAGGCCTGAACAAGTAGTGAGGGTTTTATAGCTGTGAGGAAAAAAAAACCCAAACAAACCAACCCACAGAAAAGTAAAAACAAACAAAACTCCCAAACAAACAAAAAAACTGGTCAAGAAGTCTCATGGTTTTTGAAGTATTTTAGTTTAATTTTTGCATAGCAGATTCTAGTGACCTGGTAAAACTAGCAGCTGTTATTTGAAAAGAGATGTAATTTGCAGGTAGACTATTAAGGTAAAAACAAACATTAAAACCTGGGAAGGCCCCTGTAAAACATTTGCCACCCTTTGAAGTTCCTAATATGAGCATTGTCCTAACAGAATGCTCATATAGCTATAGATATATCTACACCTGTATTTTAGGCTGACTGAATCCTGAACATTATTTCTGACCCCTCTGGCATATCAGCAGAGTTCTGCATGTCCCGCTTCTCTAAAGATGGGTGTTAGCTGTCGTAAGTCACAGGATCCCCTGCTCATCATGCCTTGGCACTCTATTTTTGAAGCATTAAACAAACAATTTACAAAGGGTTCACTCATTAGTAGAAATAGTTTAAGAAATGTAGAAACACACAAAATGTCACAAAATGCTTGGAGGTGTCTTCATCAGCCTCTTTACCACTTTGGACTTTTGTCAGGATCTTCTTGGAAGACCAGGTCACTGTTCCCTGTCCTGCTCATGGCTTCTGCTCTGCATCAGGAAAAATACCTACCCATACTGTGATCCCATGTGCAGTTGTGCAATCTGTTGTCTTTGGAGCTCTCTAGTCAAACGAGTCTACTCCTGTATGAAATAACTTTTCTGTCTGCTAAGGCCTGTCCCCCCTCCCTCCAGTCAGAAGTCATTTGTCCTACCTCCGTTTCCTGTTCTTCTGAAACATGTATTCTGTTCAAATCCTCATTTTGCTGACAGCTTAATTAGTAGTTTCCCTAACATTTCAGCTGTTCTTTTGTTGTATTTGAATGGGAGAAATCAACTTACACAGCCATGTGTTCTTTTCAGTTTGAGAAACAGGTAATGTAACTTCATGGCATGTGGCTGTCTTCACACACAGAGTCCTTCAATAGTGCAGCAATTGTATAGCCTCAGAATACATGTATAAAGAGATTTCCTTGATTGTCATAGTACTTAAAACTGACAGACTGACGTGGGGGGTAGCCAGAGCAGGGAGGTAAAAAAATAGTTTCACCTACAGAACAGCACCCTTCTGTTAGAATCATAGAGTGGTTTGGGTTGGAAAGGACCTTAAAGATCATCTGGTTCCAACCTCTCTGCCACTTTCAGGGACACCTTCCACTACGTCAGGTTGCTTAAAGCCCCATCCAGCCTGGCCTTGAACACTTCCAGGGATGGGGCATCCACAACTTCTCTGGGCAACCTGTTTCAGTGCCTCACTGCTCACAAACTTCTGTTGAGAGAATCTTTTGGGTTTAAAAAGGTCATTTAGCATTTGTAATAATTTCATCAAGATCTGCTGTTGAGTATCGTCACTGAGTCATCCAAAGCCTTTTAAAGGTGGCTTTTAAATTTCAAGATGAAAAAGTGCCTGTTTTCTTTATCTGCTTTGTGTTTTCTAGTGCTATTAATGCATATATTCATGTACTGTTGTGCTTCTCACCAATAACTTTTGGGTTTGGGGTTGTTTGGTTTTGTTTGTTGGCTTTTTTTCCCCAGGTCTGAACAGTACTTTGGGAGCCCAAGTGATATGGCTTCTGCAGCAGAACACATTAGAGAGAAGATGAAGCTAGTTAGCCTGAAAAAGCAGCAGCTGAGACAACCAGAAGCCACTACCCTGGAGAGCTAATACTGACCCTTGTCTATAAATTCATAATAGGACTTCAGTTTGTAATCCAGCATGTTGTTTGCATATTACAGAATTCGGCATAATATATTAAAATGCATTTCACAGCTGTTATAAGTCTCATCTATTTTTCAAAGTAAATGTTCTCAGCATCTTAACACTGTACATCTATCAAGCCATAATGATTTAACATGCTATGAAACCATAGATTCCAAGTATCTTATGAAAAGGAACTGTAAACTTTGCACTGAAATTTGCTGTTAAGCTTTACCTGACCTGTCAGCTGCTTCTCAGTTAAACAGCTGATGCAAGCTTTGAATGGTGCTAATGAAAGTGTTAGAAGTTCCGTATTATGAAACTGTACTTATTTGCTTCCCTCTATGCCCAGGTGATGTAGTAATTTTAGACTGTAGGTAAGCTCCTGCAGTGTAGACGGTGGTGACCCTATAATTTTAATTTGAAATACTTTTTTTTTTTTTTAAATATCATTTTTATTGTGCCAGTATGCAACCTGCCCATCAAATCTTTGATATATTAAATCCATTAAACAGATGTTTTCCTATTTGTATTGATAATGTATTAAAAGCTGTTTGTGCTTAATAAAAATCATCTTTTTAAAATCTAATATAAATTTGTTCTGGTCTATATTCCCAAATGTCATGTGTTATATTTTGCCATAAATGGTAGTAAAAATCATCACTTCTCCAATATATTTGCAAAGTGTTATGAAATGCTCTTTAACACATTGTAGCTGTAAGGGGAACTGCTCTTGAACTATTATTAACAGGAGAAAGAGTCTGAGGTTTGGATTTGGTTTTGGTTTTTTTCTGACTTTCTGGTAGCAGTAGTATTTACACCGAAATACGATAGTATGTGCATAAGTCAGTGTTATACTAATACAGTTTTGTTCTCATGTAAGATGGGTATGTATCTCTTTTACTGTACTTCTAAGTCTTGTTTCCCTTTGAATGGAAAATCTTGAATAATGTAAATATCTCTAGTAGTACCTTTTGAGGTTAAAGATTTTCATCTACTGAAAAATTAAGATGAAGTTCATGAACATGAAACAGATGAGTAATAAAATTAAATTTATTAAGAGAAGGGAATTTGATTGAAACAAAATCAGCTGTGCCTGTAACTTGGTTAGCTTCTTACTCTTCAGGATTTAATCTGGTTAAATTCAATGTTATAAGTACTGGAAGATGATGGTGTGGATCTGATCATTTTGGAATACTGTGTGTGAAACAACTGTAGGTCTAAGTACCTGATAGAGTATTGTACTATATTTTTCTCACAGTAAAGATAATTCTCTCTTCCTGCAGGCATTGTTATTGCTTTTCTGGTTTTCTTGATGGATCTATCATTCAAATATATTTACTTACTTGTCACAGTTTTTCCACATTTTCTCCAGAGAAAAGTGTTCTGTCAAATAGAGCAATTTCTCTAAAAACTAATTCAATATTAATGGCTTATCTGTAACTTCAGTGATAAAGGTATTTCCTCTCAGGGTATTTTGGCAGAGGAAATCCAATTATTTTTTTGATTCATGTGATGCAGTGGCATAATATTACACTAATACGAGTTTAAAACCAACTGCAGTTTCACAGACCTTATTTCTAAAGAGACTTCTTTAATATAACCTTCCAAAATTTAATTTAGTTGTTTGATTCCATTTTAGAAAAATCTACAAATATTTAATAGAAAATGCAAATAAAAGAAGTAAATTGAGATCATAGTCATTAATAAACAGTCTGTCCAATTCCACAGCGATTGTTTGTAAATCTGCTCACAGTAAATAATGTTTTACAGTATAAAATCCCATTAAAATATTAGCTTATGGTAAGCATGTGTTATAAACACTAAGATTATTTGCAGGTTTTTATTTATTTTATTCTTATTCTGTTTAGGGGCTCAACAATGTATGCAAAACCAGAGCAGTATCAGCAGCTCCTGACCCATTCATGTGACAGCTGCATGCATAATTTGGAACTCATGACCGTTCACCCTACTAACCCCAGTGTTAATTTTGGCTCAGTGTATGAAGTCCAGTCTTCAGGCTGTTCTTATCTTGTCCAGAATTCCTAGATGCCAGTGGATTCTGACTCTCATCCTGTTGTCTCTAATCGAGTCTCCAATACAACACCTTGGGCTATGCCAGCTTTTCCCCTCTCTCTAGAATTCCTTGCCTTTAGGGAAGTGAAGTGGCTCATAGGATTCTATTAACCGGCACTTTGCCTGTTTTCTACGTATCGGGAATATGACAAGTAGTTTTCTAGGTCAGCGTTGCATGAGTGACAGATTTTTCTGAATCCTTATGAATTTCGAGACTTCTGATCTTACTGAAGGAATGGAATAAACACCATCTCTCAGGAATACTGTTGGATATAACTAATTGAGATAGAGTTTTTTGTGCTGGTCTTAATCTGTGGTTGAACCTTTAGAAAGGTACAACCCTTAATAGCATACAAAGTCAATGAGATGTATAGAGACATGATAAAAGGCAAAACTATGCTCCAGTCATCTGTTATTACTTCAGGTACTGTGTTACCGTGCAGTTACTACTGCAAGCAGTAGTGATGGCTTTACCTGTGGCTCTTGCTCTGCCCTCTTTTGTGATCGCCTCAGTAGGCATCATCCATTTTTAGCAGGGCATCAGTTGGTAGACTGGCAGTCATATAAAACGCTTATACCTATAAGCTCTTTTAATTGTGAAAGGTGGCAGGCATTTGTACTATTTTCCTTAATCTTTGATTGTGTTCACTGCTTCACTTTGTATTGTGATTAGTAGGACTAATGGGGTTAAGTTTTTACTTTCGGAAAAAATCGGTTTGACTTATGGAGACGTGTGACTGACTGACTTAGCTTTCAAATAATTATTGTGGAGGTACAGAAGTACATAGAGAAGGGTTGTGCATGCAGCGGAACTATATAGCACTTACATGATCATGCTAGCCTAAGAATATCGGTGCCAGCTGACAAAGAGATAAGGGGAAGATTTTTCCATCTCGGTGAAAAAGAAGTGTCAGTAGGTTATGATGACAAGGAGAGCTTGTCCTGGGCTTTCATCAGTAATGACATAATGATGCTATGTTAACCTCCAGTTTCCTGAATTCTTTCTACAGAATAATTTTAATCTGTATAAGAGGATTATTAGGAAAGAGGAAGAAAGGAAGCTTTGGAGCTACAGATTAAATTCTGTAATGGTACATTATGTAAACTCCAGAGCTAAAATGCTGAGAAATGGGGATAAAAGCAGAGATTTGGTGATTCCTAACTTCTGAAGTCTGTCCCTCATATCTCTACAGGCTCTTGCAATAGTAAAAAAGGGAATCAGCACTGTGAAAAATGCGGTTATGGTAGGTTTATGTTCTTGTGTAAAGAAAATAATCAGGAGGTAAGTCCGAGCATATAGGATATCAATCCATACATATTTAATAGCTGGAAATGCGGCTGAATGTGAACTGCAGGGCTAAAAACTGAGTATCTCTAATTTACATGATGCCATTCCAACAAGGTAATTAATTCAGGATCTCTCTGGAGAGATCTGTTGTCTTTTTAAGGTTTGTGGAAAAGTGATGTACTCTGAAATAAGATACGAAGTCAGATAGTCAAGCCAGTTACATTACTTCTGGTTCCAACTTGCACGGTCAGTTTGAATCTTGGTAGTCTGAGTCTCTTCTGCAGTGGGTCACTTCCACAATTTCCTAATATGCAACACTGATTTCTGCAGGCCATCCCACTTTTGTTTCCTCCACTTAAATAGTCCCATCATTATGATGCTGATGCCTGTCAAGACTGCATCTTAAAAACTGACTAATTGCATGCCTTTTGCAAGGATATCAAGTCAAGGAGTTTTTAAAGACATTTTTCATCTGATGCTTAGTGGAGGTAGTTTTATTGTGGAGATTTATTGTCTGGGAAATAGAGGACTGACTAGCCACGCGAAGATGAGTTTGGTTTCCCGCTTCTAATGGGTCCTTTGTACAGATGTTGCAAACATGGTAGTTTTGGACAATTTTTCTGTGACTTCAAGGTTAATTTGGAACCTGAAGGTAAATCATTAAAGAAACATGTGAGAACTCCTCTGATTCTGTCAAGTTGTAAGACAACATATTAATCATATACCAAAGATACTCATCCAAAATATGCATTTGTATGACTGTAAAATTTTAGTTATGCTAACACAGGAATGTATAAAGACAGGGTACTAAAGAGCAATTAGTATGTGTAAAACATTAATGATACACTTAACCTCAAGACAGTAATGAAAATTAAAGCAACAGCTTTCTCTTTTCCTGTCAAATTAGACTTTAGTTGGCATAGGTCTTTGCAGCAAAGATTGTGGTAATATAATACAGAGACAAGAGAAAGGTTGAGTCAGCATACAAATTTCTCTTTTGTATGGAGAGGAGATAAGAGCCTGCTTAAAATTTCAAACTTGCTAAGGAAGTATGTTGGAAAAGATTAAAAAACAAAGTGGAAAATCCTGATTTATTTAACTTCAGTTGAAAAAGTTCTGCTAATTTTTGAGTTACTAGTGGTATTTACAGTTTACAAGCTGGAGAACAAAGACCTAGAGTAACATTTCAAACTTCTGAAGGACGAAGAAAAGCAAAGGAAACTTTAATCACTCTAAAGTTTATCATTTTGGAATATCTTAAGAGGAGGTTGTTAAGAGGAAACATTTGGTTGTGCTAGCAATTGTGCAGATAATTTACCTTAGTAATGAACAGAAATGGCAAAATACAATTTTTATTGCAGACAAACCACAGGTTTTTAAATAATGCTGTTTTGTTGGCAGTTTAATGACAGCTTTGAAATGTCAAATGTGTTGAGACTACCTAATGCTACAGGAAAAACTACCTATTTGTGCACAGGTAACTAGCACACAAAGTACACTTAAAAGCTAAAAGTAATTAAAAATTGTTAATCATGGGGGTTATTTTATGATTCTACAATTTGAAACATTTTACATATTAGGAAATCTTTTAACTGTTCCACAAACAGCTAGCCATTGATTACTGTCAGATATCACTGATGAAGGCTCTTCAGGAAACCTCTAATGCACTTTGGATTTGTACGTAAAGGGAAGGAATTCTATGTGCTATGTAAAGCATCCTATTGATTTATCAAGCTCACATACCTGTACTTAAAATGTTTGAGCAGACCCAGTGTAACTAATGCTAGTTTCTAATACTCAGTAAGTAGTAGGCTTTCTTTGGGAAAGGTGATTTAGCCACAGCTTATCTGTCAAACTTACATAGCAAACTATGCCACTGACTGCACATGACCACAATTGCCTCTATGACTGCTTCCCATAGCCAGCTAAAACATTATTTCCACTTATGACCGTATAAATATATTAGCTCTTTTGAGGATCCTGACCCTTACATATCCCAGTCTTGTCCTGTCTATTCTGCTACTATACTGTTGGTCTCAGAAGGCAACACTTAAGTAGATTATAAAATAATGAAAAAGGGGTCTTATGGTAGCTATGGGTTGTAGAACATGTTCAGTAAGATTTCTTTGATATTTCCCTGTAGATATGCATTGCACATAGAATAAGGCTGTGACAGCTCAAGGTAGAGAAGATTCTCGGACTTCTGTGAAGTCCTGAGAATCACTGGCTCCATTTGAATGGATATAAATGCTCCCTGTACAGTATGCTTATAGGTTGGGCTTTAAACTTCATTGAGCCCTTTCCTAGATCTTACACAAAAAATTAATTCTGTTAATCTATAAGTTATAAAATGGAGAGTGAAACTTAGCTGTAAGAACTGCCTCTTGGAACATCTGATGAAAGACCTCTTGCTTGAGCTACCAAGAACAAAGCATGAACAAATACCTGTCAAACTCTCTTTTTTTTGTTTGTTACTGTTCTCCTTTTTGGCAGGAGCAGTCAATGTGTTAATTTTGGTAGTGTAATTTTCAGGCATGATTCACTGTGTTATGCTTGGTTTGCAGTGCATGGATCGCCATCTCAATTCAGGGGTTTCTGCTTTCCCAGGTTCTTGCCTCAGCAAAAGTTGCAGACGCTGGGTAAGTGACAGCACATTCCCACTCTCTGCTGACTTTCCAGGCATGCCTGGATTGCTCATGATCTCCATGCCACACAGGATCGGAGGCTGCAGAGTTACAGTGGGCTGGAGAGCTCCCATAGGATGTTTCAAGTACTCTGCCAGCATACTTTTTTTCATGTAAATCTTGGCCAAGCGGTAAGTGTCTTTTAACATTCCATTCTCCTTTTAAGGTTTTTAGACTACTAGAAAAGAGAGTAGCTTTCATGGTGTCTTAACCATTTCTACAGGCAGGCATACAGCATGGTTACTTGATATTTAATATGATTGTGTGGTGTGAGTCTGACTTTCAGAGACTTGGGAACAAGCCATATTCTAAACTGGTACTAAGTGCAGACTGTTCTCTTCCTGAACCCTTGTGTGCAGCTCTGCATGCCTCTATTGGACGATAGATAACTGCAACTAGTCTCAGAAGGGTGAAGATTGTACAGTGTATTCAACACGTTTGACTGCTACTCCACGTATCTGTGGTGATGATGTGATTGTGAAGCCCCACTGCCTGCTTTCTATCACACACTGTCTCTTGGAATGCGGCCTTTCTCCTCTCTAAGACGAATGTATCTAAAGAAACACAGTAATGTGGTCAGCTGTAGCCAGGATTTTTATTAATGCTTTGCTTGAAACAGCATCAAAAGGCTGCAGCAAGCTGCATGCTTAATGAGCCTTGTAAGGTTTTTATATCCACCCATTGTATATGGCCAGTTTGTTAGGTAGCTGCCATTTACAGGCATCGTTTCATGGTGCATTACCTCTGCAGAACCAGTCATTAATGAAGAAGCCAGGGCATTTGCTTCTGCAGGTGACAGAAATGTGAACTATTTGAGTTCTTTTTACTATTCACTGTAGTTGTTACCTCTTCTCTGAGTATTGCTTTGTCTTCTCTACCTTATCAGAGGAACTCTGCTTCTCCACCAACAATTTTGTCAAATTTTTTGCAAGCAATTCAACAGATGTTTTAAAGAGTTCCTTCATTGTTTTCAGATATGAATTTACTTTCATGACTGAATGGTTGCTACTGCCAGTGTGTGTGTTGGGAAGGGATGACACCTGAAGAATTCTCTTCTTCAC
>NW_009921310.1:165078-187862 GCF_000696875.1 Nestor notabilis | reverse complement strand
CGGTAGGGAAACCTCATTAATATTTGGGAGTGGGTAAGATGTTATAGTCATGGAAATCACACACACACAGAGGATATAAAAAGTACAGCTGAAATAATTTTCACCTTAGAACACTGTAGTGATAGGGCTTTTTCCTATTGATGGTAGTGAGATCTGAAGAGCAGTAGAAAGCAAAAAGCAAGGAAGGAAACCCAAGGAAGTGTAATAAAACCATTTGGTGAATTGTAAGAGTTTAATTTACAATGAAAATATTTATAAAAATCATGTGGTATCAATAGGTGGGCTGTAAGGAAGCTTAGAAAGATCAAGCTCATCTTTGAAATCAGTTAATCGAAATACCCTGAAAACAAAGAAATGTTAACACAGTGAGAAACAGTAACTTGAAGAAAGGGGGTTAAATACAGAATATTTACTAAATATCAGATCAAGTGGGGAAAGAAAAAAAACCCTATGCAGCCCATGAAGTAATCTTACATGCTATTTTTATGCCTAGAACACTAAAAGCAAGGGTCCAGAAAGTAGTTACTGCAGGTCTTGCTGCATTGGCAGGAGATGATTTAAGGTACATTTTCTGTCCCTGCCTTCTGAAAAGACTTCCCTGTAATGAACGGATGACAGAGGACTCAAAAGTTTCTATTAATTTAGGTCAGGTTCTGGGATTCCACATTGAAATGTGGCTTTTAATCTTTCAGCTCTCTCCTGAAATTGCTTATGTGCGATTCAAGCTCTGTGAGTTAAAAAATCAAGGCAGTGAAATATTTTATTTTTTTAAAATTTCTTTTGATTTAGTTAAAGAAATAGCCCATGGTAATTGTACGTCTGGAAAAAAAATCTAATTCATGTTGCAACTTAGGAGGATTATTTAAGGTTTTGTTTTTTAAATCTGATCAGTACTGTAAAACATATTGCATGATTTTAAAAAAATGCAAAAATAGACAAATTTGAAATGTTAAGGATTTGCAGATACATCAGCATTATTATTAGTAGTATAACGTATTAATATACATTAGTATAATGTATTAATATATGTTCCTTTTACCTCAGGCCCTGACAAGATGCCTTAAGAGTAACACCACGATTAATGGTCACTTGCAGGTTGGAGGGTCTGAACATACTGTTGCAAAACTTACTGCACAGCTGCTGATGCCATGGTATCTTCTTTAAACCTTCTGTAAAAATGTCCAAGTATTTTTAATGTGACCAATCAAAACCTTAATTTGATACCTATTTTACATTATGTGAATTTTATCTTAGCACTCTAGCAATATTATTGTTGCTAGTGAGGACACAGCACTGTTCTCAAACCATAACACTCAGGCAAATTGTGATGTCTAAGAATGTATCCTGCACGACTCTGCCTCAAGCATTCTAATACTGAAATTGCATTAAGGTTAAAAATAAAACAAGAATTTCTGTACATTTTGAAACATGCAAAAAATTTACAGTTTACTTAAGTCGATATTTCCTTTCCCCTTCCTTCCCCAATCCCGTTACATATAGAAAGTTCCCAGTAAGGTTTTGTGTCCAATTGCAAATTTCATCTATAGTGCTTGCCTGCCTTTTTTCTCTGCACTGTGAGGAAGATCATAGGAGATTATACCAAAAATTCCTGTGTCTGCCATATTATTAGGCTTCCACTTTGTATCCTTTTTCAAACAAAAATGGTGATTATTGTCCTCAGCAAAGCTATTTTGAAGTGTAAAATTTAAGGTAATTAAGCAGGGTTCCTGAATCAAAGCAGCTGAATGCAGAGTGCACTAGAGGACTGATTCTTGAGAAGAAGCTAGTTCTGAGAAATTGGAAAAAGTGGTCTAAAATAAATTATTCCACTATTCACAGGAAAATAATTGTCCTGGCAAAAGGATGCTGGACATGTTACTGAACACTCTGCAGTAGATAAAGGTCTTGGAAAAGATATATTTGAGCAACTGGTGTACAGTAATGTGTATCTGTAAAAGGGTCATAGATAGAGCCTATATACCTTGCAGATCTAACACTGACAGCAAGGTCACAGATGGTCGGTTTAGTGATTTGTTTTACAGCAGTACTGCAGTTTTATAGTGAACTTCTGACTGCGTTCATTCACACTGCATATTAATTAGGCTCTCAGAATACTGTTTTATTACATACAGTTGTCTTTAGAATAAAACTAATCTTGAAGCTCAGATCCAAATGTGATTTAAATTGATCCAACACTTAATGCAACATTAGATTCCCAACCAATGTGTATGCCACCTTCCCACAAGCTCTTTCAGCTTATACCTAATACAGACATGTCAGTGATAAGTTCTTGGACAAGGCAGAGCTCTTTCAATGCCCTGACATAGTTATCTTGCCTCAAAGGGCCAAGTGCCTTTGCACTTGCTTATTGCTTGTCAGTTCCTAATTCATTCCTGCAACTTGCAGCTTCTCCTTCATCATTCAACAAGACCTCTCCTGGTTCAAAATCTCGTCCAGTCTTTTGTCTTCCATCTCTGTTTGAATTCCTTCTTTTTATTATCCTTTTCTAAATTTTCTTTTCTCCCATTTTACACTATTTTACCACGGTGAGAGCTACATGTTCTGCCTCCTGCTAAATTTCACTAGAAACCCGAGGTACTGAGATGGCTGATCATTAATCTGTGTGGTGGATAGAACCAGAAGTTGGTTGGAGCAAATAACAGAACAATTTAGTGGCTCTCCTAAGAGTTTGCCACTTTTGTGACTGCTATTGGGTGTAAGAGAGAAGGAATGCTGTGTCAAAGTCAAGGGAGTGAAAGCAGTGTTCTTTTTAAGACTTGGAACAATGATTGCATCTTGGGCACAGCCTTGCAGCCACATACTCTGTATGAGGGCCTGAAGAGCCTCTCAGATGGGAACACACTGCCAAGGCACAGCAGGCTCAATAGCAAGTTTTTTTCCACTGAACCTCACCTATTGCACCAAACCACCCACTACTGCAGACAGAAGCATTCAGATCAAACAAAGTTTGAGCACCTAGGCTCAGAACAAGGAACAAATCATTATTCCTTGTGACTGTAAAACAGCTGGAGTTTTAGCTAGGGATGCCAAACTGTGGTCCTGAACCATGTAAGACATCTTAATTGCTCTTCAATTAGTGTTGAAAGAGTATGAAGGAGGAGGAGAGATGATGTTTTTCTTTTTTAATTATAGGCAATACTTCCTAAATTTATGTGGGACTTGAATTCTGAAGTGTTACACACTGCTCTATATAGAGTGTGAAGAGTCACTTAAACTGGAAACAGTGAGGGAGTACCCTCATATCCTGTGGTCACACCCCTGCTACATTGAGTGTCAGCAATGAGCACACATCTGTTAAACAACCCAGTGTCAGGCAAACAAGCAAAGGCAGAGAAACAAAATTTCGATATTTCCTGCTCTTTAACCTCTTCTAAGTATGTCTCACAATTCAGCACTTAACATGGAAGGGACAGGCAGGATCTGGTATGTGCTTGTTGTTTGTGGTAACATGATTTGGAAAAGGGAAATGTGTGACCAGAACACATAGAGGAATGCTCAGCAGTTTGAACCTTCGAAGAGTTATCTTTTTAAAACAAAATAAAACAAAACAAACCACTGCTATTTATGGCTCTGCTTATAAATGACTTCGTAAATGGCTTCTGAAGCCTCATGGTTCTTTTAACACTTAGAATTCAGCTCCCCTGCTGAATTTTTCTTTTCTGGGTAAATCCTCCTCAATATCAGATATCTCAAGTCTTGTGCTATTAGAAGTGTGGCTGTTTAACATTCCTCTGTACTTGTTCTAAATTTAGCTTTCTGAAATTTGTGTCCATTTAAATGAGCTTTTCCAAACAATAGCAACAATATGGCTTTAATGTTTTGGTGTGGTTAGTGTGATTATATCTAGTCTTCCGTCAAATGAATGACTCATACTGATCTCTTTGCATCATTGCTGGCTGATTACTTTTGACAAGATTGAACAGAGATGTTCCACTCTTAAAAAATGGTTCTAAGAACCCAGTTACACTGATGCATTTGTCTTTTTGAAGAGTGTGTGTGATTTTTAACTGACGTTTTTATTTTGCAAGTTTAATAGAGACATCTGTACTCATGTATAAAAGTTGAAAAACAGATGAAGAGAAACAGTCTTTTAATACAGCTATTGTAAATGTAAGTTAAACACAGAAATTAGTGACGTGAGGCAAAACTGTCTTTGCATTTACATTATTAATGGGACAGTTTGCAGCTGCCTTGGGTTTTAGATGTAGGTTACAATCTGCATCTTAGTCTTCCTTCCTTACAGGAACTAAAGCATAGACTGTCTCGCATCTATATTTGGTACAGGGCACATACTCCACTGTGCTAACACCACCACATCAGGAAGGAATTTCAAATGCTCCCAAGGAATTTACTAACAAAAGTCCTTCTGGCTTTCCTTACATGCATGGGCGATGGAACATACTAATCTTGTGTAATAAGCCATCCTCTTCCTGCTGCTGAAGCCTGAACAACGGACTGATGAACTATCTAATGTCTCTTTATTCTCCTGACAGAGCTGAATGCACTGGGACACTCTTTTCTCTGTTGAGAAGCTTGTAAGTGGGCTGAGGAGTGTATGTGCAACCTGTGAGCTGTTAAAACTGCTCCACTTCTGTGTTCATCAGAGTACAGCTCCATAGGCTGTGCAGCGTTTGCTTTGGATCACAGCCAGCGAGGCAGAAATGTTGAGCTTCCCTCGGGGTGCTGATGGGGTAAGTCTTCTCTCCAGCTGATTCTGAAGGAAGTGAAGCAAAGATAGTCTCCCTGCCATTTCTCCAGTGGACATGCTGGTCTTCTCACCTGGGATGTGGGAGAGAATGAGATATGACCACTGTGTGCTTCACACGTGTATTGTTTTCTGTTTTGTTTAATCTACTTACCATTAGACAGTTAAAACTTTCATTGTTTATATTTTTCTATAATATTTACACTTGAATAGTCACCAGGTCATTTTTTCCTTTCAGTCTTTCCTGTAGCTGACCGTTGAACAAAAAGTATAAACCCAACTTGCATTTTTTATTAGCTGTGACACCAAAATAAAATCAAACTTGCAAAGGAAAATGATACTAAGTAATTAATGTGTTTGGATTTGGAGACATCTGTTCAGATGAGTTGGTTTAGAGGTACATCCGTTAATCAGTCAGAGCTGCCAGTGGCTTCGGAATTGCTGCTGGGGCCTGTGCTCTTCTCTCTCTCTCTTTTTCTTGCTTTCCCTAAGGTGCTTTTTGTCCTCTTCCCCCAGTTTATTGTGGTATGAAACATCTTCATGCTTACATGTGAGTATAAGATCTAAAGAAATAATATTTTTTTTGGGCAGTGTTACGTTTAACAAGGGAAGGAAGTTCTTTCTGAATGCACTGATGTTTTAATGCATTCTCAGAACAAGAAATTTGTTTTGCTTGGGTGGAGATCCCAACACCACAGTGTTTTACTAATGCCCATCTTGAGGCATTTGCTAAGATAAGAAGAAAGCAGATCAGATGGGTAGTCTGCCACCGTGCTAGGTTTATTATTTCTGTATGTTTGAAAACAATCATAGTGATTGTACACACTTCAGGAATTCAAGTAACATGATGCCAAATGAATGAAAATGTAAGAAGTCCCTATGTGTCAGCATTCCTATTTATCCTGTATGTAAAGGAGGTAAAGAAAGGGAAGACAGTGTTTTAAGTAACGGATGCTAGAAATAATGGTCCTTGTTTATATAACATTTAGAAGCTAGAGTTCTAAATTTAAAGGCTATATGAGCTTTCTTAAAATGAAAGTGGAGGCTGAAGTGGTATAACATATGGTTATAAGCCCCAGCTAAATTTGGTGGATCTCTTCTATCATTTAATAAATATCAGGGATTTAGGTACTATTTTGACAAGTGCTAGGTACAAATAGCATGTATACTTCGTGGAAATCCTTTAGGAACCAAAAAGAGGGATACAAAGAAGAGAATGCTTTGGAATGAGAGAGTGGGACATGAAAAATTAATGACCAGTGGACTGAAAGGTATCAGCTGTCACTGCCTCCCAGGTCTGTTTACTGTATGGGGGGTTTTAAATGTTGTTGTCCTTGGAAGCAAACAAATAGTGATTTTGTTCTTGCCATTGCAACTGTTTGCCAATTTCTTGTCTCTGATACACTGTTGATTTTACAGTTAGCAGTGTTGTTTTTTTCTATCATAAAGACATATTCAGTGTGACAGGGATGAAGCAGGATACCTTTGCTTTTGGTTTTTTCTCTGCTTAGAGTGACAATGGTGTTTTTTGGGTTTTTTTTTGGGGGTAGCTTTTTCTCTTCACATTGTTTTCTTAGGGTGCTATAAAGTGTCTTTAGGACTGCTGACGAAGGAGCAAGACTAGAAGTGTTTTTGTTAAGGTGATGCATGGGAAGAATGGGATAATACAAGCTATAATGTTTCATCATGATTGAATGGTTTTAAATAAAATAAATCCAGGAACTATCAAACACTAATCCAGGCAACACAGACCATGGTTCATTCTTAGCATTTTTTCTCCTGGAGCAGAGCAGGGTGTCTTTTACCCCTTGGACATTCTTTCTCAGCTGTTTCCTAGCCCTTTACTGGGACTCTGTGCCTTCCCTTTCCATGGTGGCAAGGGCAGCATAACCTCCTTTTTTTTGGCCTCAGGGTTCCAGGCTATTTTAGGCTGGCTTTTGTTAAACTCATGGACTCAGCTGACTGGGAAATGGCTTCTGCCCATGCTTCAGCTGTTACCTGCCTGAAGTTAACCTCATTTACCCTGGCTGCCCCTTTCCCTCCCTCTCGCAGGTAATAATTACATTGCTTCTGGGAGAGGGAAGAGTTTCCACCTGTCTCCGTGCATTTGCCATGCCTCCATAACTTAGGCAGCAGCAGCTCCTCACTGTAGTGAGCAAGGCCCAGCTGGTCTGCCCTTCAGCCCTGGGTGGCCCAGGGGTTATGGAGGACAGGCTTCCCTCCACTGCAGCCTGTGTCCGCATCTCACAGCCCTGCTGGGGGCACTGGAGTAGCTCCCACTACTCCTTGTTCTGCCTGTGGATGCTGGGAGGTTAGTCTGTGCCTGGGCTTGTTCTGCCTCTCCGGCCCTGAATGATAGCGTAATGTCCGCGAGTGCCTCAGCTTCTTTCGGGTTTCTGGCTGCTTTCGTAGTGTGATCCTCTGAAAGATGCACTTCTTTCTGATTAAGTGTTAAGAAAGAGCTGGTACTGTTCCCCACATGCCATTCATGTATTTTTGACCTCTGGTAGAGGGGTCTGTGTTTCACACCTTCCTCCCTTGACTGCTACTGTTGCTGGGATGTTTTTTATTATGCCTAGTTTGGGGGTGTAAGAATGAGAGAACCTGGTTAGGATTTCAACCACTTTGTCATCTAGAAACTTACTCAACCAGCATAGGATAAAGATGAGTCTCTTGTAGGAGAAATATGTACCTCCTGCTCAGCTCTTACCTGTATACATGACCTCCATGTCCCCTATTTATGAACCTGGGGAGACTTGCAGACTGCACACATTCATGCCCTTATGCCTTCATTCCTGATGATACCCAAAAATGGTGCCTACTCAAAAGGCAAGATGGTAGGAGCCAGTAAAAAGCAGCAACCACAGCCTTTGAAAGGTCTTTGTCCCTCATTCAGGTGGGGCTGCCAGAGGAAAGCAGTGTTTATGTACCTTTTCCCAAGCCACATGAAGACCCATCGGTTTGAGGGATCTCCTTCTCTTGTTCTTCTGTCCTTTGCTGTGTACATCTGTTCTTCCAGGCTTGAGACAAGGAAAGGAGACCTGTTACACTTACAAACCAGTCAAAGTGAAGAGTCTCACATCCTTGGGGCTGCAGAGAAGGACCTTTGTCTCTCCCAGGGGCATTTGCATGGTGTGCTGGCATCTCCAAAGCTCTGAACAAAAAACAAACTTATCTCCAAGAAAGGTAGGCCCTTTTCCTATGCATAGCTGTCAAAACTGTGATTGGCGTGCTTTCCTTGCCACACATAAAAAAAACCTGCTGATAAAAAACAGTTGAAAATGAAGCGAGTTTTATCTATCCACTCAAATCCTTTTTACATGTAGTTCTTACAGATAACACCTGGTGTTATTTACACTAGAGAAACTTCATCTTTTTTTCTGTTTTCCTGAGATTGATTCCTTTATTCATTTCTTCAGTTTCGTTGTTTCTTGTGGACAGCTGGTGAATGCTAGTTTCCTCTTGTCATTCTTACTCTTGTCTTTCACACAGCAGTAGCAAAGGGAAAATATTTCTCCCTACTGACAGATAGCCTGCTTGCTTCTGGCTTCTAGCAGGATTTTTATTTGTTTCAGAGAGAGGATGGGATGACAGATAGGTGAGTAAAGAAGACTGAGAAAGGCATTCTTGTTAAATTTTGTTTTCCTGGACACAGCTGAAATGGACCATCACGTAATGCCGAACTCCTCAGCTTTTTCTCCCAGGGTTGTGTTATAAGATCATTAGAGATTCCTTACTACCTTTTCTGTGCCTGTCTCTATCTCGTATGCTTAGCACAAGCCAAATAAATACAATATCCATGCATTTTTTATCAAACATTTTAAATCACTTCACTCTGCTGCTGCCAAGGTTGCTTATGGTCAGCTTCTGGAGTATGGTAATTTTCACAATTTCCATCTGTCAGCACTATGAAAAAATGATTACTCATTTAACCTGAGTGAAAAACAGCTTTTATATCTGGCTACCTTAGTGAGATGATGGATTGGCCCAAATTGTGCCATGAAAAAGTACACCTAAAACGTGCTTCTGAGAGAAACAAGATCTCAAGGACACACTTTGACATAGTGCCATTTGTAGCTCCTTTTATAAGACTAACAAGAGGTTGTGCTGGTTTGTTTGTTTGTTTGTTTATTTATTCAAGTTTTTTCTAGCACTGAAGTCTTGTCTGTTTTAAGTCCATTCTCCAGGGTGAAAAATCCAGTCACTTGTCTTCTGGAATGCTTTTTTGGAAATGTTGAGTATTTAGCAAGTTTTGTACAATGGATCTACTTTGTATTCAAACCAAAATATGTCTCTCTTCTGTTTCAGTTTTGGGATTTTCTTCGGGACTTCTACCCTCCAGTTTTTGTGTGGCCATTGAATTTCAAACATTTTGTACAGCTCTACTCATTACACTAATACCCACATGAGTCTCATAAATACCTGTAAAATGTTTCAAGGGCAGGGGTCTGTAGGCCTCTTGCAGGTGTTGTGAGGAGTCTGGAAAACTGTGATATTTTTTTTTTGTCCTTGTTGGAAACTTGAGGGTTCATGGTTCTCTTTTGGCAAAGGGGGTGGGAAAATTACTGTTTTGATTTGCCAAGCCCATTTAGTTTGAAACAAACCACTAAAGTGTGAGATACACTACTGTTGTATTGCACTTACTACAGCAAACAGGATCCCCTGTTTGAAACTCATCATTTGGAGATGGATATCAGACTAAGATTATAATCTGCCAACAATTGGAGGGCGAAGGAATGAACAAACAAACAAATCCCAGACCTTGATGCATCTGTACAAATTCCCTATACTTTCCCTAAGTTTCTTCCAGTCTAAAATATTTTAGAATTTACTTCCAGATCTTAGTTTCATCGTGGGTGTCTCCTCTAGTTTGCCATTAGTAAATCTAGTTCATATAGCAATGTATCTAAATGTTACAACATTTAAAACAAAACAAGCAAGCAGATGCTTAGAGGAGAGTTATGTGTGTAGTTTCCTGGGTGGAATTGTGTTTCCAGAGTGACCTGCAAACCTAAACACCAGTGTCACTTTCTCAGCTGTTCTGTGGAAGGAAACCTAGCAGCTGCTGTCTCCTCCTGTAGGCTCCTTGTGGCATGCTTTGGGCTTCTGACAATAGAATTGATGTCCCAAACCAATACTGGGATTTAAATGCATCTATTAATTTCCCTGTACTGAATAAAAGAACTGAAGAGGAGTTTATAAACAGTTATTAGATAGGTCTTTGTTATGCATATTTAGAACAAAATGAAGACTATAGGAACAACTTACGATTAAATTGAAAATCAGGTAAATAATCTTAGGCAGGAATGAAATGCTACTTAAGAATTCACATGAAGTATGTGATTTCCTTCTCTGTTTGTGGTCACTGTGCTTTTAAATATTTCTGGATTAAAAATCCCCTGTCTGGATTTAGCATCTGATTTATATACACATGTTCATCCTGTTTAAAAACTTTGACTCAGTGGAAGAATTATGTTGAGCAAATATATTCTGTAACTAGTAAATGAGAAAATACTTACTTGTAGAATGCGAAAACCTCACAATACTGGGTAGATGCGATAGTAAAATTTTTTCTTATTGTTTTAATTTGAGAATCTTTTTTCCTCTGGTTAGCCAGTGTCAGGTGATGTTAATGGAAGAAGCCCTTCACACTTCAGATGGTGACAAAAAAGAACAGGCAGCTTAATGCTACCAAACTAGGGGTGTGTCAAATCTCTCTCAAGAATGATAAACTCTATTGAGTTGTCTATTTTTAACCTCCTGTTCTTCCCTTTTGGCAGACTAATCAGTGTTAGCTGAGCTCTTTCACTGAATGAATCCAAGCAACTCTGTTACGTTCTGAAAAGAACAGTGGACCTTGCAAGAGCATTACAAGTCTACTTTAATGTATGAAGTGCCATCTTGAAACACCATGTCAAATGAAGCCAGTTCGGAGCAAAAACTTTCTACAACAACAGTCAGTTCAGTTGCTGTTCAAGCTGGGGATGCCAGTATTGTTATAGCTGTACTTAAGGTAAGGCAGCAACTGCTAGCATGTCTGTTCTTGGCTTTCTGCTACTCAGTGATTATTACTACTTTTAAATGTTCTGTGCAAATGAATAGTTAGCATCAAATGATATGGCAAGGTCATTTAATCAGTTAATATCAAATTCCTTGGAGGTTAATGTTTTTTTTTCAATTTCTGCTTATGTTATTTTTTTTAATAGAATAAATAATTTGGCCTAAATATGTAGGCTGTTAGAGGCAAGGAATTCCTCTTTCTGTGTTTAAAAAGTAAGAGATAAATGCAGAGTGCCATGAAAATTTAATAAGCGTGATGCTACTTTTAATCGTAGTTGGTGCTCCTCAAGAGTTATTTTTAAACACTACACAGCAACAATTTCACTTAATAAGTAGTCTACCAACTCCATAGATGCAGACCGTATGTCTTTTTTTGAATTATTTGCTGGAAAAAAAATCCTAAACCTGATGAGTGGCTATTTTTTTGAAAGCTCTGAATTCATAGTCCTTGTGTGTATATAGTTGTGCTTATAAACACCTAAAGACCTGTTCTGTGAGCTGGAATCCGCACCTACAGCTTGCACAAAACTTGGCATGGGGAGTAAAGCTGGATGCCTAGCTCCTGAACCTCAGCTGGAATTTGTTGGCAGTTTGATTCTTCATTCTCCAGGCAACTTGGAAAACAGCTAGCCTCAGCCACTCGAGTGTCTGTAATGCAAAGTAAGGTGATAAGGAGTTGGACTGTCACCAGATTAGGATGATTATTCAGGATGAGTTTACCTCAGTTGTGCTAGTGGGAAGGTTCTCTCCTATCAGTTCTCACACTTCCTGGGAGACTGTCTGCTGCTGCAGGGGAGTAGTTTTGTTGAGAGGAGACTGAAGTTTAGGGCGAAGACACTTACTTTTCTCCTGTGTGCTGTGGGAATCATGCTAGCCTCCAGTGACATCACTGTTTCCTTCTTTATCACCAGTCTCTCTGAGTTATGCTTCTCAGACTGTAGCAATTCTGCAACACAGTGAGGAAAGAATTAGCAATGTTTTGGGTTGTTTTAAAGCTTCCTTTTTTTTGTGTATCCTCCAGGACACAATGGGATATTGCTCTTTGGATTCCGTAGAAATGAGATTCGGGGTTATGGTTTTTGCATCTCTTGTAATATATTTGTACCTTCTGCCTTCACTCCTTCACACCCCCTAAATTTCCTTAACTATCTGTGCAATCTTCAACTGAAAGGGGAAATGAGTTGGAGAAACCTTTCAGGCTCGTTGTGATAACGTTACTCTTCACAGGCAAAACAAAATCACAGTACCTATTGCATAAGACTAGAGTCTGGGATTTTAATATCTGTTCTCAAATGAAGTTTGTTGTATCCTCTGTTTCTTCATTCTGCAACTGTATACGTTTCCTGTATGCATACTCTCACCTGTGTACATATACTGTATACCAGTTTGTGGTTTCTAAAGACTGTAATTGTTTACTTACTGCAGTGTGGAAAATGGGTGAAGCTTCAGCTGGCTGAATCAACACCAAATTTGTTAGAAATTGGCAGCAACCAAGATGAGACGAAAAAGCTCCTGCAAGATCATGAATTCCTCCTAGCTAAACTTAAGGTAAGATGTGATAAGACGACGCAAAAATACATCTTGTCATTATAATTCAGGTACAATAGTTGACATAGCTGCCTGTGCTTCCTGTTGCAATGTAAAATAAAGTTAATCTCCACACGCACAAAAAGTACGTTCCACCTTTGCCAGTGCAACAGATCAAAGTTAGGCATCTGCACTGGAAAAATATGCTACCTGTTAATTACTATTTTCTGACAACAGTAGTAAAGATACACTGTTCTTCCACTATATGCATTACTGTCAAGTCAAGTGAAAAATTCCTATAACCCTCAGTAACTGCTAAATATAATGGAATGTTGTTAGGGTTTTTTCGGTTTGGGTTTTTGTGGGTTTTTTAATTCTCCAATGTTACAAAAAGTTTGATTAATTCATAACCACTGTAAACACAAACAAGCTTATTGTAAGTATACAGCAGATAGTCCAGGCACATCTATACAGAATATTAATTGATGTGATTTATGGTAAGAATGACACTGTAACATTAAATATTGCTTATCTTGAGCTAGGAAGATTTTAGCTCAGTAACAGACCTAAAATCAGATTTTAGCATTCTTGAGAGCAAATTATAACAGGGGCATTTGCTTGCATGAAGAAATGGAATTATTTTACATGTGGATGTTTGACACTGAGAAGAGTCTAAGGCACATAAGAAGAAATTTTGTTTCATGTTTTGGTAGGGCAGATTGACTTTACATATGTAGACAAATAAATTCCTCTAAAATATTGGAGCTCTGTGCAGCAACTATATAGATTCCAGCCTTTTTTTTTTTTTGTATTTTTTTTTTTGTATTTTTTTTTAAGATTACGTAAAATTCAGATCTGAAAGATCAAACATGGTCTGGATAGAATCAAGTGTGTTTGATTTAATACTAATGATGCTGTGCTTACCATTCATTATAAATCTCAGTCATATGTGAGGTAATTTAATACAATATATGGAGAACATAATCTAATATGGTGCACAGTGTGGATTTGGAAAAGTATGAAGAGTTGCATTACACAAAAAGCCACGCCCCCCAAAAATCCCACAAAAAAACCAAAACAACAATGAAACTATGAACAACGACAATAAGACAATAAAGTCTTCTCCATAGACTCCAACTCGAAATCCCTGCATTAAATCTTTAATTTTTAAGTTTGGGAAATATTTCTTTTAATTTAAAAATTATTTAAATAGTGGGGGGAAAAAAATCCCAAAGCATTTAATGTTCTCTGATGCTCATTCAGATGTTTGACTTTCTATTCCAATTAGTCTAGATCCATGGAATCTTAAGTTTATTTTTCATTTAGCAGAGTTTACCTTGTTTTCTGCTCAGAATAAAAGTAAAATAATAAAATAAAACCAAATAGTTAATATTGATGAAAATGCTAATTTTTTTCATTCCTATTTGTGATGTCTTGTAACCGAATGCTTAAACCTAGATGACCGATCCTTATTTGGATCCCCAAAGCTTAACAGATTTTATCAGATCAGAAAATTTATTATGTATTAACTGTTAAAGAATGCTTGTCATCCAAATTTATCAGGAACAAATACTCATCATTTCATGTTCTATACCTGCAGTGCTTGCAAAATTCATCACTGATTAATGAACAATTTATAAAAGGATTAAGTCTAAAATGTCTGGGTTTTGCTCAATAATTTAAGAGCTGCAATAAGAGTACTGCAGTGTCATTATAATTCATATTGACTGTGCATTTTTCAGACATGACCCTTTCTGTCTTACAGTAAGCTGTTAACACTTGTCAGTAATTATTCAGTCTTAAGTTACTAAATCCACTCAGCAAAAGTTTTACAAGAATCATTCCCAGTATTTGAAGTATTGATTGTAGTATTTTTTCCCCACTCTAGCATTTGCTAATGAATTATGCATTAGTTATGTGACTACAGATAGAGGTAGTAATGTTTCTGTCTTCAGTATTTATAGACATAAAGGTTTAGTTTCTTGTGAGAAGGTAAAATAGTGTTTTGAAATGTGGGCAGGAGAGGGGTTGAAAGATGGCACAATTGCAGTTGTTAGGTGGGCTTTGTTTTGGTGGTGTCCAGTGTACACAGTTCTATTTAATCTTTTACTCTTAATAAGCAACATAATTTTGTTAATATTAACAGTAGTTAATTATACAAATACATGAACATTATCCCAGCTGCGGTCTTATCCAGTGCAGTTTTTAATTCTTCCATATTAGTTAGAAGTTTGTTGTCCTGATAGACTATCAGTGATAGTCTATGGCAGCTTATAACATATTTATTTCGCTCTTAATTACATCTTTATATTTGGAATGGATTATAAATAGCCTAAAAAAATGTAAAGATGAAGCTTAAGTCTTGTGCTCAAGTAAAATTTGTTCCAGTTATGTGATAACATTGTGATATTTTACCTCAGGTTTACATATCTTTTTAAAACACTTACAGGCAACTGTAGTAATGCTCATGGCATATAGTAAATCAGAAATATTCTATTAGATCTTATTGTCACATATATGACAATTAAGGCTTCCGTAACATAGATTATGAATATCCATCAAAAAATATATTTTAATTCAAAATAGTGTATTTATTACATTTTATATTTATATTGATGATGATCTGATTTGCTTCGATGATTGAAGTAGTATGAATTTGAAAATTGGCTAAATGCCATGTTAGCTTCATTTGTTTTTTGTCAGTCTAACTTTTCAAAGTAAGAAGATTAGAAAGTTAGTTATAGCAAAACTCAAGAAGTGTAATTTTTTTTTCTAGTGTACTTAAAAAGAAGTGAGAATGGAATCCTTATGTTTTTTAATCTTGAAGCTAGAAAGTTTTTATAAGTAGAAAACAGTATAATTAAGAATTTATCTACTTGGATCCTCAGGAAATGGATTGATTTTTTATATTGTGTGATTTTTCAGTCACCTGAATGTGAAGTTCAAGAATGAGGTAACTTTGAATTGTTTTTCTGTTTCTCTTTTACTGTTGTATTTAAAAACATGCGAAATAAATCATGTTCCCTGGCAGATATCAATACTGGATACACATATGCTTTAGCTGGTTAGTTCAATCCAAAGTTAAGCATTTGTATAGGACAGGCAAAAATTCCTGAACCAGCAATGATTTGAATGTCAAACTGGTCCTGCTTAAGGGAAGAGTTAGATGGTTAACACTACATCTTTTGAACCAGTGCTGAAGAACCCATGGACTTTAAAAAGATAATTTATGTTGACATGCTGGCATTATCCCGTGTTTTGCAAACTCATTCTGTGTTTTCATTATTCTTTTGCTTATTAGATTCATTGTTTATGGGCTGAAGACAGAGAATAGGTCACATTTTCATTCAGCAGACTTGTTTATTTTAAGTGAAATTCCTTTTGCAGACAGGAAGTAGACACTCAAGCTGCCTTCTAGGGACATGGTTTAGTGGCAGGCTTGTCAATATTAGGCTGTGTTATGGTTGGACTTGATGATCTTGAGGATCTTTTCTAATCTAAACAATTTTATGATTCTATTCTTATCCCAGTATATATATCCTAACGAGTTAAAAAATCTGACCAATTTGTTACTCAGTAAGGTAGATGGTATTTTAAAGGGTAATAGGAACAGACTTTGAATGAGAGTTGAATGAGAGAGCAGTAATTTTTAGAACATTCCTTTACTCCTTTTAATTTCAGAAATTATTCTGAACATTGTGAACATTCAGAATTTTGAAAATATTCAGAATTATTGTGGTAAAAACTGGTGTGTGTACGTTAGGGCATTATGAAAAAACATGTTCAAAATAGTTTCCTTTGATAAAATGCACACTATCACACTCATTATTGATTTAAATTTGTTCCACTGAATTTGAGAACTCGGAACATCCTACTATTTTAATAAAAAAGCAGAATACGACTTTTGAAAAAGTTCCCATTCAGAAGTGTATTGATTAGGAAACAGACATGTTATTGTTAGAAGAGTTCAGAGAATAAATGCTGATGAGGTAATAGTAAAACTGAGACTAAACAAAAACCATGTACCTGATGTTTACAACACAGAGTTAAAATTCCTTTCAGTGATCTTGAATTTTTTTATATGTATGGTATTGATGTCCTTTATAGTGCAAACTATTAATTTTTGTTGAATTGTCATACTATTAGTGTACAGAAAATTATCGAAAGTTGTTAAGCAACTAGGATTTAAGAGGTAAACTATAGTTTCTTAATTTTGTTCAATAATGCCTAATTGATCAGGAAGATTTGTATATGTTTGTCATTTGTTCTAGGAAAACTTACAGATTTGTTTTCCTTCGGACATAAATTTGGTGTTTGTAAGTGTCAAAGAATTATATATTACTTTATAATTGATGAATCCATTTGACAGGTCTAGATACTGCCAACACTTACATGTATTTATTGTTGCAGGTTCCATGAACTAACATAAAATGCTTCTTTCAAACATACTTAAGAATGAAATATAAATGCTTTGGAATCATAGACCTTTTTCTTTGTGATTTGACCCTTCAGTAGTCTCAAATAATAAGTTCTCATTTTAAACTAATATATGCTGTTTCTGTTTTGCTAAATTAGGTAATATCAGCAGTAAGTTTTGTAGGAAACATTAACTTCTGTGATTTCACACGTCTCCCCCAACATTTGCCCCATCCTTGTTTAGATGACCTTCAGCAGGTTTATATGTTCTGGAAATTTAAATATATGTATAGGTATGATTTGATGTCTCATTCTTCACAATTTAAAAAAAAAAAAAAGTGAGAGGAGACAGCTTTCAGAGACAAAATCGTATTGATTGCATTATACATACACATTTCTCTGCCTTTCTTCTATTCTCCATAATTCAGTTGTTTCCAACAGAAGCCTTGTCTGGAGATAAAATCTGCCTTAGTGTTTGAATCTCTCAGTATTACCGTTTTCTATATCATTAAAAGAAATAAAAAAAGGAAAAGAAAAAAGGAAAGACTGCGTGTGTGCATGTCTTGCCACGCTTTTGGCTATGACAAAGTTAAACCCCCCCCTAAGACAAACAGCGGCATTCTTGGCTTGCTTCCAAAGTTCTGGTTTTTTATCATGAAAGAGACTGTGGCAAAACTGCTACAAACCAGAAATAAATCTAGCCTATAAACTTATGTTTAAAACTAACACTGTTATTAATTTGGCATATGAGTCTGAAGATTGTGCCTAATTATTTTATTTACTTCAATTCACAGAGCATAAATTGCCAAATGGTAATATATATGCTAATATCCAAGAAAAACAAATTAGAAAATTACATTCTTCAAAAAGCAATAATGTAATATGCTCGTATTTTATTTCAAGTAAAATAATTTTCATAATGCTTATTTTTCAGTAAATTTGTCATGGAGGAGATAATATGTTAATATGTTCTGCATTATTTGCAATTAATTATTAAGGTGCCCAACAGTACAATTAGCAGCAAAGTTCAGCTTCATTTTCATCATAAAGTTGAGCTGAGTTTTGCAAGTGATTTGAAAAAAAGAAAGGGTAATTGTAAGATTTAATGAATTTTTTTTTTTAATATTAGTTCAGCTGACCCACTAGTTTCAATATCTGCACAAACAAAATTCCCACTGAAACAGTATTTGCCTCAAAATAGTTTATGACTCCTTTCTGGGCTGCAAGTTAACAGCTATTTGTGTTGTCTAATTTCAGCACTAGCTATAAACAAAATTAATTTTATCAGTGTCTCGGTGAAGAGGACAATTTATACCCCTGAAAATTCCAAAGTACAATTTTCACTGTAAGAATCTGAAGCTGGACCTTTGAATTATGTAAAAATATAAGCTTAAGTATGAAATTTTGCCCAGAATAATAATGAAGAGAAACATAAAGGAGGACGAATGAAAGAAACCACCAAGATCAGAATTTAAAGATAAACTGGGATAGTTTCACAATTATGAGACAAATGTGCTATCCACTCACACGTGAGTCTGCACAAACACTTTTACAAGTCCTACCTGTTTTTTAGGAAATAATGACAGAAATGGATGGGAAAAGGAACAAAAGACAGAGTTTTCTAAAGTCCTCTCCTTCCAGAGCAATCCAATGTCCAGTTCTGATGAGAATATTTCTTGTTTGGAACACTCTGGTGATGAAATTCATCATAAAATGGTGAAACTGAAATTAACCTGATTGTGAAAGAAAAAGAGTCAGAAGGAAACAGATGAACTTCAGTAGTATAATAACAGGAATGTTATGAAGTTCAACAGTCCAAATATAAGGTCGTGAAGTTAAAGTGAGTAGCAGGTGTTTCTGTCGCAGTCTTAAGTTTACTACCTGATTGTGGAACAACTATTAACCACCATGGCTGTGGAAAGAGAATTGGGAAGTGTAAGTGTAAATTTAGATTTCTGGCCATCTGTATCGAAAAAAGCCAACATCAAGCTGAAGGTAGGTGCCTAGTAGGGATATCAAAGGGAAGAGAATCAACTTATTTCTGAGAGTAGACTAAGAAAATGTTTTGTTTGGAGTAACAAGAAGACTGAGATTCTCATACATATATTGAATGAGTAAAGACCACAGGAAAGCAACTTATTAAGTTTAGGGCCACTTCGGGCATAGGAATATAAATGAAGATCATTAAAGAGGTAGACTGGAAAAAGTTTCTAACTGTCAAAGTAATGTCTCAAAATAGATTTTTCAAGAGGAATAAAAGGAACAAAAAAAACCCTAGGTGATTTTGTTTTGCAGCAAGAAATATGTGTAAAAAGGACTGCATGAAATTATTGTTTCTAAGACCCAGGGGGCTGAATTGATGACAGAGGTGTTGTTTAATCTTAAGAGGATGAAAATTTATGGACCTTTGCTTTATTGAATTTCTTCGCTTCTGAGATCTTGATTGTACTATAGGTAGTAATTCAAATGTCTGTTGTTCATGTCGACATGAACTACCAAAGACTGTGAATTTTAGTTACGAATTTGATTAAGAAACTGCTGCCCGTTTAAGAAGAAATATTGGATAGTATTTCAGAAGCAAAACCATATTTTATGATGACTGGGTTCAGAAAGAATCAGGAAGAGTGAAATCCATTCTCTCTATAAAATTATGACTGTACCTAAAATATTTGCATTTTTCATTTTTAAAATAATTTGAAATTTTTTTAACATGAATAGGAATATGTTCTTTTTGTAATAAGACTGGTAGAACTAAGTTTTGTAGATGTCTGCCAGTCATGAAAATTTGAGTGTAAGTGCAGAATTTGATCTATTTTTAATTCGTGTATTTTTATCTAATACTCTTTCTTTCAGTTCTATGGTATGCGCATTATAATTTTGTGGTATGCTATATGTGCACTCTTAATTTTAGCTAGGCCTAGAGTACAAAATTATAGTAACTTTTGCCAAAATACAGTGGCTGCAGTGTTCCTTAGTACTGCAGTAGTTAAGTAGATGTGTTTAAAAGCTACCAGTCCTCTTTTTTAGTATAGTGAATACAATTCTGTGGAAGTGGAAAGGAAAAACAACATGTCACATAGAAGATGAAATTGGTCTGTAGTTTTTAAAACAATGGTTTACTGACATGGTTTTATTGAGACCAACAGAAGCTGCGTGTTTGTACAAACTCCTTTTTTTGACTACATGCTAGGCATTCCTTCATTGTCAGGCTTCACACCAGCAACTTGGAGCCCAAAGAGAAACACGCCATTCCATTCTTTTGTGTTTACAGGGAATGAAAGTTCATAAAAAGAAACAAATAGCATACAAAGTGAAAAATACTCTGTTCATATCAGATAATTACTACCTTGAGAAATAAAAATACCTCATAGTCAGAGCTGGATGAGATGGATGCTTTTTTTTTTTTTTTTTCCTTTCTTTCTTTCCCCTGTTTGAACTGGAAAAATAAAACAAACAAAAACCTAGACTTTTCCAGGAAACAATTTCAGTACAAATTTTGTTTTGGTCTATTGAAACAATAAATATATATTTTAATGTGTTTATTGAGAAATCATGCCAAACCAGAAAACTGAAACATCCAATTCAAAAAATGATTGAAATGAAGTTAAGGATTTATTGGAAAAGATGTATTAAGTTAATTCAATTAAAAACTCCACCACATCAAAATTCAGGTTTATGTGAAATATTTTGCTTTCCATGAGTCATCATTTTTTGGTGGAAATACACCTTTTTTTCCTCTTACTAGGTTTACTTATAGGACAAGAGCCACATGTTGGAAAAAAGGAAATTCTAATATTAGGGGAAAAAAGAAGTTTGACTGACGTTGGTTAAATTCTGGAACAGGTTGTGCAGAGAAGTTCTGGAATTTCCTTTTGGAATTCCCATTTTTCAAGGTATTAATGACTTCACAGGGTAAGTCCTTGAGTAACTTGAGCAAGGGGTTGGACAGATGACCTGCAGAGTCCCTTCCAACCTTAATTATTCTATGATTCTGTGTTGATAAAAGCTCATATTCCAAAGATGAAAAGTGTAAAACCAGAAGTGTCAGTCTACTCCATTCAAAAATAAAATATTCCCATATGTAGTAAATAGAAACAAAAATAGTTCTGGATAAATATTTGAAAAGTTCACAGTAACTAATGGCTTGGACAGTTCTGGAAAGTACAATTTCAAACTCATGGCAATAAAACCTTGATAGAACCATCTAATAGCACCTCAGTAGACCATGAACTTGAACTCTTCCTCGACAGAGTAAAGTTTCCTGTAAAATATATCTCTTTTTTTTCCTGTCTATCTTCTCAAAATGCAACTGTGTTCGGTTGCAGGGCTAACAGACAAAATGACAACTGTTGTGACGATATATTAGGTTTTGTAGTATTACGGGAACTATTTAAACAAAATAAAGCACAAAGCTGTTTTAAATGTGTGAAGCATTTTAAAGAAAAAATAAAGTCTGTATTTCAAAATTTCCATGAATCACTTATAAAAATTCAAAGGTTATTACACATGAACAGTTTTCTAATGCTTTTTTTGTAACTTATATGCACACTTCTTGCATTTCATTAAATGTAGCAGTTTGATATAACTTTCAAATTTTCTTTGGTTGCATTTGAATTCATCACTCAGTAACTGAATAAGAAAAAATAATTGCATGAAGCATGACTGAAAGTTTTCGAAAGTTATCCCTGCTTTCTCTGTTTGGTGGGGATTATGCTCCTCGCAGCTAATCAATTACTGGGAAACATAGCATACTGGTCAGGTGCAAATGTTAATTAACAACCTGGTCAGAAAAAAAGGCTTCTAAAAGAAGAAAATCTGCTTCTGGGCCCTGTACTAATTTTACAGTGTCCACCCTGAGTAGTTAGGAAAGATTTAACATTTAAAATGTCTTTCTAATAATATGTTGAAGGTGATGTAATATTAGGATAAATGCGTGTCTATTTTTATTTAAAAATATAAAATAGTCAGCTCTTTAAAAAGTCAGCCAAGAAGTTCCAAATGGAGCTACCTCAGATACCGCCTGTTTTTCCACAGTATATTCAGGAAGCTGTGAAAGTGGTATGATAATCTGTGGGAAAATAGCTACTAGTGACATGCAAGCATTGTGAAAAGGTCTGAAAATATTTTACCTCTTTATTTTTTTTTTTTTTTTTTTGTGTGTCAGTATTAAGTCCATGACAACCAGCTATTTTCACCGATAAATATTAAGATATTGAATTAGTAAAAAATCTATCAGTATCACATACTCATATAGTTCCTGTTATATTAGTTACAGGGCTGGTCCAATATGTCAAGAAAATCTCATGCTGGATAATTAATGAATGCCACTACTTTAATAGAGTTGTTGTGCATGTAACCGTTTTATGCCTCAGTAAGAAACAAATGTAATAATGGCTTCTCTTAGTGCTTTGTTTCATCGGCTTTTTATCCAGTAGTATTAAAATGGCTATTTTAGAAGTAGCACTTCTTTTTTAGGCACTTTGATAGTGTTTGACAACTGCTCACTCAACCCATTCTCTGCCTTTTCATGCCAGTGCTATTCAGGGACAAAATAAGATGAAATAATTGTTACTGCACTCAAAATTCACTGGAAGAAAATAAAAATGTTTTATGCTACATAGGAAATGACATATATATATATATATATATATATACACACACCCCCCTTAATTTATGGACAGAGGCTATCAATTTATTTCTTCTCAGTTATTTTATTAAACAGAGGCTGTCAGTATCTTGGAGATATAGTATTTTAGTGTTAAGTATGGATACTCAAAAAAATAAATACGTTATATGGAGTCTCCCTTATATTTTTTTTTCATGAACCAGCTTTTTAGTATTTTTTGTTTTGTTTTGTTTTGTTTTCCCCCTATGATTCAAACATCCATCGTTAGTGTGAAAGTGATTTCATTGCTATTACCCAAGTGTGAAAATATGCTGAGGACCAAATTCAGTTTATAGTCATAGCTATTCATGAAGAAGTAAACTCAGATCCTGGGTCTTAAATGGTGATGGGAGAGGTCTGTGGAACACCACATTTCCAGGGCATGTGGTA